>NC_084754.1:33711734-33776734 GCF_033978785.1 Entelurus aequoreus | reverse complement strand
GTCAGACCATAGAACACTTTTCCACTTTGTATCAGTCCATCTTAGATGAGCTCAGGCCCAGCGAAGCCGACTGCCTTTCTGGGTGTTGTTGATAAACGGTTTTCGCCTTGCATAGGAGAGTTTTAACTTGCACTTACAGATGTAGCGACCAACTGTAGTTACTGACAGTGGGTTTCTGAAGTGTTCCTGAGCCCATGTGGTGATATCCTTTACACACTGATGTCGCTTGTTGATGCAGTACAGCCTGAGGGATCGAAGGTCACGGGCTTAGCTGCTTACGTGCAGTGATTTCTCCAGATTCTCTGAACCCTTTGATGATATTACGGAGCGTAGATGGTGAAATCCCTAAATTCCTTACAATAGCTGGTTGAGAAAGGTTTTTCTTAAACTGTTCAACAATTTGCTCACGCATTTGTTGACAAAGTGGTGACCCTCGCCTAATCCTTGTTTGTGAATGACTGAGCATTTCATGGAATCTACTTTTATACCCAATCATGGCACCCACCTGTTCCCAATTTGCCTGTTCACCTGTGGGATGTTCCAAATAAGTGTTTGATGAGCATTCCTCAACTTTATCAGTATTTATTGCCACCTTTCCCAACTTCTTTGTTACGTGTTGCTGGCATCAAATTATAAAGTTAATGATTATTTGCAAAAAAAAAATGTTTACCAGTTCGAACATCAAATATGTTGTCTTTGTAGCATATTCATTTGAATATGGGTTATAAATGATTTGCAAATCGTTGTATTCCGTTTATATTTACATCCAACACAATTTCCCAACTCATGGAAACGGGGTTTGTATATATACGTATATACTGTATGTATGTATGTATGTATCCCTGATTGGCAGTAACACCTGGCACACCTGGTTGCAGTTGCCAATCAGGCTGCTATTTATGCCTGCCTGGCCTTTTGGTCAGGTCTCGAGGGTTGATTATGTTAGGGACCTTTTATGACTGCTCCTACTATTTTGAGTATATGAAAGACTCTTACTACCGCAGCCATGCCAGTTGCTGACATGTTTTTTTCTTAACATTTTATTCATTAAAAAAAACTCAACATTTGCACGTTTCCTGATCATATAGGGGCTGCCACTATGAAGGGCTTCGGGTTTTTTGCTCAAATATCCCACAATGCATTGCCCGCAGCCATGTTGGTAGGCTTTGTTCACCAAGAGTCATTGTTTACAATAGCGCTAGACGTAATATTTCCGAACTATTCACTGGAAAATAACGTTGCACCTGCTTTGATATGATGGAGAAATACTGACAGTCTCTAGATAAGAAGTCCCTTTGTCGTTATAAGGAGAAAACAGCCCCAATCGGACGTGAGGATCCTTTCCAGAACGACATGTCTGAGTGGAGTAGATTTTACAACATCGTCCAGGATGTTTCATATCAGGATTTGGTGAACTACTTAATTTTTAAACTGTGCCCATTTTACACCTTGAAGGACTTAAAAAAAAATATAAGAGCTTAGCAAGCTATGACTGGTTTGCCTGTGGGTGACTTTGTGAGGTTTGTGTTTATCTGTATAAACCCAGTGGGCATCAAGCCAGGCTAGTCATGCACTCTTATAAATGATCTGACCCAAGTTTGACACCATGGATAGTCACGGAAAACCAATCCAATGTCATCTGAGCACTTTGTGACTGTAAGGCGGGATTGGTGGAATAATGTTCTCATGTCGCTTCACTTTTGTTTTATGAGAGATGTGAGTACAGTATCCGTTATCAATACAATATCAACTACTTTCAAACCTTTTTGACCAAGCACATCGAACAAACACAAAGTCGTCACAGCACATCACATCTGATCAGTTCATTGCAGCAATCTATGCTCGCCCGCCGCCGTTCATTCTTTTCAGCCTCTTCCGTCTAGAACAGGGGTCTCAAACATGCGGCGTTATTGTGCGGCCCCCACCTTAATATGAACGTGTAATGTTAGTGCGGCCCGCCAGTTTTATATGAATGCCGCTTGACAGCGCTGTGTGCGGAGCTGAAGCATTCTTGCCAACCCGTCCCGACTTTCACCCGCCAACAATACTGAGGACAATAATATTGAGTCAACAATACTGAGGACAATAACATTGAGTCAACAATACTGAGGACGTCATTATTGAAGACACGAGGTTTCACGTCCACATTTTCTCCATACAAACAGAGTGCCTGCACAGTCACATGTTTTATGCGGCTTCAACAGACACACGTAAGTGACTGCAATGCATACTTAGTCAACAGCCATACAGGTCACACTGAGGGTGGCCGTATAAAAAAAACGTTATCAATGTGAATCCACACCAAACAAGAATGACAAACACATTTTGGGAGAACATCCGCACCGTAACACAACAGAACAAATGTTTAAATGTTCCGTAAGATTTTTTGTTAAAATAAAGCCAATAATACAAATTTTTGTGGTCCCGTTTAGAAAAGTACCAAAAAGTATCAAAATAATTTTGGTACCGGTACCAAAATATTGGTATCGGGACAACACTAGTCACCACACACTGAGTAAGTATGAATTAGCAGGCACTTACTGTACCTGCTTGTTGCAATCATACCATCTTTTTCCACAAAAGAAGCCAGCAGATTTTGTGTAAAAAAAAGCTCTGGTTACACAAAGGAAATACAAAAGAGATATGTTTATGTACTGCTAAATTAATTAACTAATTAATGTGACTACCAAGATGGAGAATTAGCTCAAAAATGTCTCCAAACTGGACTTTTAGACACAAATTGAGGGTCATCAGACTTTTAAAATCAAAGTACTGTACATGTATGAAAGCTTTTTTTCCCTCATTTTCATTTTCTCTTATTTTTACTTATTTACCTCTATTTTCAAATGTCAAATGCTAATATGGACAGATATGAACAAGACATCTTTAGTCCGGTGGATTGTAACTAGATTGTAGGTAGGCAAAAGAAGAAACGGGGGCCAGAGGCATACAAAAACTTTTAAAAAACAGAGTCAACCATTTATTGTCAACTGAGTTGAAAGTCAAAAAGGCTGTGTTGTGTGACTATCAGAAACAAATGAGTTACTGAGAGTGGAAAGCAGGGCTCTGTCTGACACGCTGGGTCCAACATGAAGTCATTACTGCTGTTTTGAGGGTGATTTATTTTCACTTGGAGTAAAAATACAATACATTACATTCAGATGATTTGTGGTCCCTTTGCGGTCCTTTTGCGTTCAACACAAGTAACGGCACCCACGTTCACACTCTCTCCATACAAGCCAAACAATTCACAGACAGGTGCAGGTGTTATTCATTCAGCCCCACACATACTCCGCCCAAACACCCACACACACATGTAGCCACACCCACTATCCCAGGTGACAAGTGAGAAACAAATCCCTGCCTCTACAGTAGGGGTCACCAACCTTTTTGAAAGCAAGAGCTACTTCTTGGGTAGTGATTAATGCGAAGGGCTACCAGTTTGATACACACTTCAATAAATTGCCAGAAATAGCCAATTTGCTCAATTTACCTTTAACTCTATGTTATTATTAATAATTAATGATATTTACACTTAATTGAACGGTTTAAAAGAGGAGAAAACACGAAAAAAATGACAATTAAATTTTGAAGCATAGTTTATCTTCAATTTCGACTCTTTAAAATTCAAAATTCAACCGAAAAAAAGAAGAGAAAAACTAGCTAATTCGAATCTTTTTGAAAAAAATAAAAAAATAATTTATGGAACATCATTAGTAATTTTTCCTGATTAAGATTAATTTTAGAATTTTGATGACATGTTTTAAATAGGTTAAAATCCAATCTGCACTTTGTTAGAATATATAACAAATTGGACCAAGCTATATTTCTAACAAAGACAAATCGTTATTTCTTCTAGATTTTCCAGAACAAAAATTTTAAAAGAAATTCTAAAGACTTTGATATAAGATTTAAATTTGATTCTACAGATTTTCTAGATTTGCCAGAATATTTTTTTTGCATTTTAATCATGATAAGTTTGAAGAAATATTTCACAAATATTCTTCGTCGAAAAAACAGAAGCTAAAATGAAGAATTAAATTACAATTTGTGTATTATTCTTTACAATAAAAAAAATAAATTTACTTGAACATTGATTTAAATTGTCAGGAAATAAGAGGAAGGAATTTAAAAGGTAAAAAGGTGTATGTGTTTAAAAATCCTAAAATCATTTTTAAGGTTGTATTTTTTCTCTAAAATTGTCTTTCTGAAAGTTATAAGAAGCAAAGTAAAAAAAATAATGAATTTATTTAAACAAGTGAAGACCAAGTCTTTAAAATATTTTCTTGGATTTTCACATTCTATTTGAGTTTTGTCTCTCTTAGAATTAAAAATGTCGAGCACAGCGAGACCAGCTTGCTAGTAAATAAATACAATTTAAAAAATAGAGGCAGCTCACTGGTAAGTGCTGCTATTTGAGCTATTTTTAGAACAGGCCAGCGGGCTACTCATCTGGTCCTTACGGGCTACCTGGTGCCCGCGGGCACCGCGTTGGTGACCCCTGCCTCTACAGGCTGCATCAGGTGATCAAAAGTTGAAAGAGCATAGCATTTCAGACACTCACTGACATGACCTTCTGAGGGCAAGGAGAACTTAGACTTAGACAAACTTTATTTATCCACAAGGGAAAATGTTCCTCCCAGTAGCTCAGTTACAAATGATGGAAAGTGTAAGGATGGAAAGGATAATGCAGGTATAAAGTAGACTAAAAATGTATCATAGTAGCAATATAAAATATAACATATATGTAATATTTACATATTATATATACAGTATATACTGATATATTATATTATTATATTATATTATGTTTGTATATAATATATAACAAATCCCAATTACCATGGACAATATTACAGTATATGTTACAGCTGCAGCAAAAAAAAAAGAGGGCAGCATAAAATAGAGAGTAGATCCAGCAGAAAAGATACAATATAAACAAAGAGAGGTAGCTAACATGGAAGCGGCCAGGTAATAGACAGGTAGACATCATAGACATCACAGTAGCTCCTTTGAGAAAAAGGCTTTCTGTCTTTTGGCTGAATTGTTGAACTTTATACAAGCAAGGCGTCTTGCAATGCACCATTGCTGCGGAAGTTGGACGCAGTAGGACGATCATTTCATAGTTCTTTAAACATCCTGAGCATTATGGGATGGAAGCGTCAAGCGGTACTACCTTTGCTAAGCCAGTGCGTGAAGACAGGAACTTATCCTTGACACAAATCAAGGCCCTTATGTTGACGGCAGCCTGAAAACCACGCAGCATCTTTGCCAGGATGGTTTATAGATGACAGCTCAGGTTGTGAAGTGCACCAATTAGAGGCTGACTTTGTGGAAACGTGTTAGCCTTGTCCTGGAGAAGAGTGAAGAAGCCCTTTGCAACATCTCCACATACTTCAATCAGCTGATGGCAACAATACATCTAGTTCAGGGGTCGGCAACCTTTACCACTCAAAGAGCCATTTTAGCAAGTTTCACAAATTAAAGAAAGTGATCGGAGCCACAAAAAAAATTTTACAATTTAAAATGAAAAACACCGCATACAGAGCTTAAATGCTTTGTGCTATATTAACCAGGGGTCTCCGACACACGCACCGGCACGCACTTTAATGTGGACATTTGATGTTAGTGCAGCCCGCGAGTTTTCAACGAACGACGCTTGATGGCGTCATACTTGCCAATACTCTCATTTTTCCCGGGAGACTCCCGAATATCAGAGCGTGATGACACTGCATTTGGCGCCCTCTACAGGCTGCCCTAACAGTGTACCTGCTTGACCACACGTAGAATGCAATTTCAGCTTGTTCACGTAAGTGACAGCAAGGCGTACTACCTCAGCAGCCACACATCTTACACTGACGGTACCAATACACATCTTACACTGACGGTACCAATACCCAGAATCCCATGCAGCACTAACTCTTCCGCTCAACCAACGCAAGGAGAGGGGGGGGGGGGGGGGTTGATGTGTGGGGGGGTTGTGGTAGCGGGGTGTATAATGTAGACCGGAAGAGTTAGGGCTGCATGGGATTCTGGGTAATGGTTGTGTTGTGTTTATGTTGTGTTACAGTGCAGATGTTCTCCAGAAATGTGTTTTTCATTCTTTTTTGGTGTGGGTTCACAGTGTGGCGCATATTTGTAACGTAACAATGTTAAAGTTGTTTGATACGGCTACCGTCAGTGTAAGCTGTGTGGCTGATGAGTAAGTATGCTTTGCTGTCTCCTGTGTGTGCAAGTAATGACAACATGCAACATGTGGCTTGACTGGCACGCTGTATGTAAATGCTATAGAGGACAATTGCTGCGTGCAATTAGTGCACGCCCTTTATTTAGTATTTATAGTCTAAATAGGATTATTTTTTCCCTGGGAGTTATCTAGGAGAGACACTGAGATTCCTGGGAAAATCGGGGGGGTCGGCATGTATGTAGCTGAGCCGCATCAGAGTGGTCAAAGAGCCGCATGCGGCTCCGGAGCCGCGGGTTGCCGACCCCTGATCTAGTTGATGAATGAATGAGTTCTCTCAGTGACTTTTATTATGGAACAAAAACTTCACACTGTAAAAACTGAAATCTAAGTAAGGTTAAAAAATTTCAAATAAGGGTGATATTTGCTTATTTTCTGTCTGATAAGATAATTCTTCTCACTAAGCAGATTTTATGTTAGAGTGTTTTACTTGTTTTAAGGGTTTTGGTTCTAAATGATCTCAGTAAGATATTACAGCTTGTTGCTGAGATTTGATGACCTATATTGAGTAAAACATGCTTGGAGCGAGAATATCAAGTGTTGCAAAGCTGTGTCATCAACACTCACAAGTATAAAACTGATTTTTCAAAGTAATAATTTCTTATTTCAAGCATGAACAAAAAAATCATGACTGACACAATTGTGTCTCATAATTAAAACAGATGACAGCCAAATGGACTTTGCTGTTTTATTTTCAATGAAACAATAGAAAATACGTCCTCATATAGTAGTACAGTTGGCACAGTACAGTAAACTGACAGTTAATATTTAAACATTTAACATGTGAGATTTCAAACTATTTTGAACAGAAATAGTTCATGCACATTCAGATGAATTCTTCAAAATTACAATAAAGAAAAATTTGGCTGGGGGCCGGGTTGTATTTATATATATATATATATATATATATATATATATATATATATATATATATATATATATATATATATATATATATATATATATATATATATATATATATATATATATATATATATATATTCCTCGCTCACTAATTGACTGAAAGAGCACGCACTTGGCGTGATGATGTCGTGATGCATTTTTAGGCAATATGATTTGCCTGAGCGGCTAGGAGACACCGAGAGTAACAAGCGGTTGCCTTGTTGCTTTTCCATTAAGAAAAATAAACTAGTTTTTAGTATAAGTTTGCTGGTTTCAAGAAATGTAATGCCGAGCGCATATCATTATGTCAAGATAATGGCACTAGCATTTACTTCATTTAAGAATATTTTTCAACATATTGAGAAAAAAGGTTTCTTATTTTTTTTTTCTATCAAGAAAAGTGCACTTGTTGCTAATTTTACTTGTTTTGGAAAGTCTTGACAAGCCAAATTTTCTTGTTCTATTGGCAGATAATTTTGCTTAGTTCAAGTAAAATACCCCTAATTTTTGTTTTTATTTCTTCTTGTTTTTGAACACTGACTTTTTGCAGTGCACCTACCTTTAAATGTTTGGCTCCCTGACAAATTTTTATTAGACTCATTTTCTTATGATTTTCCATAGTTGTGACCCCAGGAAGCAGAGACGGCAGACGTTGTGCAAGTCAGATGGTCCCTTTATTGGGAACAGCAGGCAAATTAGAATGTGAACAACCAAAGTATAACGAGTGCCAAGTGTACAATGAAGCAGCCTGGCAAATGAACCCTCCTAATTGAAATAGGAGACATGTATGTGGAATCAGCAGTCCTACAAGAAGTCGCAAACGAGGGAGAAAGAAGCGCTGAGAACGCAAACAAACACGAAACACCGGAAGAATCCAATACAAAAGCCATAATGCATCATGACTGATTAGCTTTGTCACGTTCAACACGCAGCTAAGATGTGGATGTTCGGTTCAGATAGCGTTTTAGCAAATAGTACCACAACTGGTTCTGTGATGGAGCTCCTAAGTCAAGACACTTGTACCACAAATCAATGTCGCCCAATTGGAAATGAAATGATATCAATTTGGTGCTGCGTCCCCCCAAAACAGCACAATTTCAACATGTAGCATGCCCTTTAAAAAGAAAAGCAAACTTTGAGATAGGATACATTGTATTTAAAAACAATACAATAGAGTGTTCTACAAACTACAGTAGTTTTAGGAAGTAATGTATAATAATGTATTTATTATTTACCTTGGAGAATGGACTTTGACGATATCTCCTTCCTACTGCTTCTCCATCAAACACAACATCAGGAGCTTCTCCATATTTTCGCTGTTTGGATATTACATTAATATTCATCGTTCACTGTCATTGTAAAGCAGCTGTGGAAGTCTAATGACATTTTGAGTAATAGTCTCCCCCTTATCAATTTTGTGAAAAATCACCACCTCGGAAAAGTGCAGTTTTGTGGCCTTTTTAAGTCCTGAACTGAATAAATAAATGAATTAATGTACTTATGTAATTAACATACTGTACTTGATGAGTTCATTTTGAGTTTTGTTTTTTTTACATTCATCTGCCAGCTGCAGTAAGTAACCACTTTGCCAAACTGCGTTTTTATGCGCCAATAAAATTGTAGCCCCGACCGCCGAGGTGTAAATGAAGTAATTAGACAGCAGACGAGACTAACAATGTGATAATGACCTGACCTGGTCGTTATTTATCTTCCCTTTAACAGCAATCATAACAGTGCATTCAGGAGTTCAGTTCAGTTTCAGTTGATTTGGAACATGCATACGATACAATGTAATTCATCACACATTTCCAGTTGTTTCATTGCAGCCCGTCCGAAAAGGAATAGGAAGAAGCAGAGCTTATTTAATCCTACCCCTTTTCATACCATAGCAATTTTATCCTATTTCCTTGTTCTCTGTAACAAAACAGTGAACAAATAAATAATAAATAAATAATGTACCATAGTAAGTAAACAAATATTAAATGCATAAATAATATTTGTCTCAATAAAAACAATTAAAAAAAAAAAACGGGTTCAAGATGTTCATCTTAATTCTTGTTCTGTGTACTTTGTGAACACTTGTAGTTTGAACAGTCCCTTAAACTGAATCATATTGCTGCTTTGTTTGATTTCTTTGCTTAATCCATTCCATAATTGAATTCCACATACTGATATGCTAAAGGTTTTAAGTGTTGTACGAGCATACAAATGTTTTAAATTAGATTTTCCTCTAAGGTTATATTTCTCCTCTTTTGTTGAGAAGAATTGTACATTCTTGGCTAGCAGGTTATAGTTTGCTTTGTACATCATTTGAGCTGTTTGCAAATGCACCAAATCGTTGAATTTGAAAAATGTTCATTCAATAAATAAAGAGTTTGTATGTTCTCTATATCCAACGTTATGTATTATTCTAATTGATCTTTTTTGTAACACCGTTAGTGAATGAAGCGCACATTTGTAGATGTTTCCCCATACTTCTACACAATAACTCAGATATGTAACACTAGCGAGCAGTAAAGAATACATAGCCATTTTTGGTCTAGAACATGTTTTGCTTTATTCATTATTGAAGTGTTTCTTGCTACTTTATGTTGTATATTTTTACATGAGATTTCCAAATAATTTTATCATCTATTATTACACCCAAAATATGTTTTCTTTTACCCTTTCAATAGCTACTCCATCTATTTGTAATTGTGTTTCAATCAATCAATCAATCAATGTTTATTTATATAGCCCTAAATCACAAGTGTCTCAAAGGGCTGCACAAGCCACAACGACATCCTCGGTACAGAGCCCACATACGGGCAAGGAAAAACTCACCCCAGTGGGACGTCGATGTGAATGACTATGAGAAACCTTGGAGAGGACCGCATATGTGGGTAACCCCCCCCCTCTAGGGGAGACCGAAAGCAATGGATGTCGAGTGGGTCTGACATAATATTGTGAAAGTCCAGTCCACAGTGGATCCAACACATCAGCGAGAATCCAGTCCATAGTGGGGCCAGCAGGAAACCGTCCCGAGCGGAGACGGGTCAGCAGCGCAGAGATGTCCCCAACCGATGCACAGGCTAGTGGTCCACCCGGGGTCCCGACTCTGGACAGCCAGCACTTCATTCATGGCCACCGGACCTGTGCAACCCCCCCTCCAAGGAAGAGGGGAGCAGAGGAGAGAAGAAAAGAAACGGCAGATCAACTGGTCTAAAAAGGGGGGTCTATTTAAAGGCTAGAGTATACAAATGAGTTTTAAGATGGGACTTAAATGCTTCTACTGAGGTAGCATCTCTAACTTTTACCGGGAGGGCATTCCATAGTATGGGAGCCCGAACAGAAAACGCTCTATAGCCCGCAGACTTTTTTTTGGCTCTGGGAATCACTAATAAGCCGGAGTTCTTTGAACGCAGATTTCTTGCCGGGACATATGGTACAATACAATCGGCGAGATAGGCTGGAGCTAAACCGTGTAGTATTTTATACGTAAGTAGTAAAACCTTAAAGTCACAGGAAGCCAGTGCAGGTGAGCCAGTATAGGCGTAATATGATCAAACTTTCTTGTTTTTGTCAAAAGTCTAGCAGCCGCATTTTGTACCAACTGTAATCTTTTAATGCTAGACATAATGTTTGACTTTCTCCTCTACTGTTACCAAATAGTGGATTTTTATATTGTAAAATAATACCAAAAAACTAAACTAGTTTACAAAACGTATACAAACAAGACAAACTTGCATATTATAACCTATTTTTCCATGTTCATATTAGAGTATGTTTCAGCTTTTGGAAATGACTGTATGGATACTATATTTAAAGGCCTACTGAAATGATTTTTTTAAATTTAAACGGGAATAGCAGATCCATTCTATGTGTCATACTTGATCATTTCGCGATATTGCCATATTTTTGCTGAAAGGATTTAGTAGAGAAAATCGACGATAAAGTTCGCAACTTTTGCTCGCTGATAAAAAAAAGCCTTGCCTGTAGCGGAAGTAGCGTGACGTCACAGGAGCTAGTATTCCTCACTATTCCCCGTTGTTTACAATGGAGCGAGAGAGATTTGGACCGAGAAAGTGACGATTACCCCATTAATTTGAGCAAGGATGAAAGATTCGTAGATGAGGAACGTTACAGTGAAGGACTTGAGAGGCAGTGATGGACGTATCTTTTTTCGCTCTGACCGTAACTTAGGTACAAGCTGGCTCATTGGATTCCACACTCTCTCCTTTTCTATTGTAGATCACAGATTTGTATTTTAAACCACCTGGGATACTATATCCTCTTGAAAATGAGAGTCGAGAACGCGAAATGGACATTCAGTGCCTTTTATCTCCACGACAATACATCGGCGAAATGCTTTAGCTACGAGCTAACGTGATAGCATCTTCCTTTAACTGTATATAGAAACAAAAGAAATAAACCCCTGACTGGAAGTATAGATAGAAAATCAACAATACTATTAAACCGTGGACATGTGAATACACGGTTAATGCTTTCCAGGCTGGCGAAGGTTAACAATGCTGTGCTAACGACGCCATTGAAGCTAACTTAGCAACCGGACTGCACAGAGCTATGCTAAAAACATTAGCTCTCCACCTACGCCAGCCAGCCCTCATTTGCTCATCAACACCCGTGCTCACCTGCGTTCCAGCGATCGGCAGAAGGACGAAGGACTTCACCCGATGCGTTTGGCGGCCCGGAGACGTAGGAAGTCAAGGTGAAGTCGGCGGCTAGCGCGGCTAGCGCTCCAACAAAGTCCTCCTGGTTGTGTTGCTGTAGTCCGCTGCTAATACACCGATCCCACCTACAACTGTCTTCTTTGCAGCCTTCATTGTTCATCAAACAAATTGCAAAAGATGTCCAGAATACTGTGGAATTATGAAATGAAAACAGAGCTTTTTGTATAGGATTCTACGGGGTACCATAACTTCCGTTACTCGGACTTCGTCACGCGCATACGTCATCATACCGCGATGTTTCAGCCGGATATTTCCCGGGAATTTTAAAATGTCACTTTATAAGTTAACCCGGCCGTATTGGCATGTGTTGCAATGTTAAGATTTCATCATTGATATATAAACTATCAGACTGCGTGGTCGCTAGTAGTGGCTTTCAGTAGGCCTTTAATGTATTAGGTTGCCATTTGTAATGATGATAAATTAGCAGCTCTACTAACTTTGATAAATAGTTCTACACCACTACAAACTCCAACCACAATAACAAACACGGTTAATTTTGTTGCTACAGTTCTCGCTTATACTCATTAATTTATGCCGATTTGCAGCTGCTCTATGACCGCTTTATCTTCCGATACAATCATGGAATTAGTTTAGTCATCATAAAATAATGAAGTCTCCTGAGACCTCCAAGGCTCTTATATAGTGTTCCCCCTTTAGTGCTTACGCTTTGCTTGCACTCCTGCATGGATTTACTGCCACATATTTGCACTAACGAGAACATTACTTCAAAGCAATACATACGGATCATTTATATAGATAATGATGAGAACATGACTGCATTAATGTGGATATGGTTTCAATTTACGCTGACATTTAGTTGCAGCTGCAAATAATAACTTGTAAATCTACTGTAAGCCACACAGTTGTAAAGAGGACCAGGTTGGGCGTCGGGAGTTGAGTGAAGTCCAAATTTAGATTTAATGTCACCAGCCTCTCATAAACGTTGTGGCCATGTCATTACAGCACAGTAGCCCGTTTGCACCCCACCTTTATTGTCAGAATGTCTAGAAGAGTATATATGTGTGATGCTTGCTTTCATGCTTTAAACTTTTGTACTTTAAAAGAACAGAAGGCTCTATGTCACTTTGACAGAAAAGTATTACTTCACTTTTTAGAGTCTTATTTGATGGTGACCTCCACCCAGTGAGCTTGTTTACCACTTTTCTTGGGGTTTTTAATAGTAAATACAGAACAACTACCTGCTTAACTTTTACTACATTTGGCAGAGCTGCAGATATTGGGGTAGAAGTGGTAACCATTACAGTTCTGTCCACAGCTGTGGTGCCCTCGCTTTGTACAACCGCAGCAGAGTTATGCGCTGCAGAGTTAAACAATAACAGATTTGTGACTCAATTTCCTCATTTTCAGAAGTGTTTTTTTTTCTCTCCTTTTTTTTGTCCTGTCCAGCTACTCAGGCAAATCATGTTGTTGGCGCAGATGCCCATATTTGCGGTACAGATTTACTTCACAAAAGAGAAGTGTGGGATACTTATTTGTATTTGACTTTATTAAAAGGATTTATATTATTGTTTGGGGCAGCCGGACCGGAGAAGGAGGGAATAGAGAGAGAGAGAGAGAGAGAAAAGGAAGTCAGATGGGGAAATTGAGGGGACAATAGAGGAGTAAGACAGAGAGACAACAGCAACAACAATAACAACAACAGAACTGTCATGTCTGTGATCATGTTTTGTTTAAGTTATGTCCTGTTTGGTTTTTGGACTCTTTTTGGTTCCTGTTTTCACTCCATTGTTTTGTCACCATAGCAACCATTAGTTTCACCTGTTTCACATTTTGAGTCACGCACCTCTTGTCACTAATCATGTCACCATTATTTAAGCTTGCAGTTGCCAGGCAGTCGGCCTGGCGACATTACCCCTGTTACTCCCATGATTACGCGTTCCATGCCATAGTTGCATGATCTTTCCATGCTTGACCGAGTAACTTTTGTTTATTCATGTCACGTTTAGCAGTTCTTTTGTTTCATGTCCATAGTTTCGTAGCCAAGTTTGTTCTCCGCCTTGTGCGCGCCTTTTGTTTGTTCCTTTTTTGTTAGTATTAAAATAAATCATGTCCTTACCTTCATGCCTTGTCCGATCCAATTTCCTTGCATCTTGGGAAAGAAAGCCTCACAGCAAGCTGCCCCATAGTCCATGTCCTGACAAGGACAGCATCAGCAAATATGATATGAAAAGTGATAGCAAAGAAGCAGTTAGTGAAGTAAATATTAACACAGAAATGACAATGAACATTATTGCACTACAAATGGGGCAATACAAATACCAATAGAAATAGCACTATTGATAATGAATAATAACAATAATTACCTCTATTATCAAAAATACAATTGTTTCAAAGGCAACAATACATATATGTAATGATACAAAAGAGAGCAGATAAATGGAGGGGAAGAAAGAGAAGCGAACTGTATTAACCTTGTAGATTGTTATAGTAACAATAGATTAAGCTTTGTCAGTGTGCCATGTTTTACCCAGTTTCCCCTAGGAGAACAACGTTAATGTATGTTTGATGAAATGGGATTATATGCATGACTGTATGTATGCATAGGTGCTTGTATATGTACAGTATGTGTATATGTATATTTGTACAGTGAATGTGCGTGAGGATGTACAGTATGTACCTTGAGTGTGTATGTATGTACTGTATTTGTGTATGTATGTGGGAGCGTAGGTACCTATGTATGATGGCAAATACCAATGTGTGCACATATCATGTTTGTATCAATGAATAATAATAATAATAATAATAATAATAATGAATAAACAAATCTGTGTATATAGGTATGTATAATTGTGTGTATGTGAGTATGTATGTACAATATATTTGTCTCCCAGTGTGTGAAGGAGCCAAAGTACAGCCCCAGCCACACAGAGAGCCCAACTCCAAAGAGCAGGTGTGGTGCCCACGCAGCCAGGCCGGCCAGCGACAAGAACCCCAGAGCCGGGTCTACTATGCTGCCCGGCAGGGCCAACAGCAGACCATAGACAGACGAGCCCAGCAGAGTTGTTTTCCAAAAAAACACATTGACAAAAGGCAAAACAACTCAAAATTTCACACACCAAATTAAGAAAGGACAAAAGATCTTACACAAACAAAATTGACAAAAGTTAAAACAATTTACAATATTAGAAAATATTAACAAGATAGGAAACTAGTTGGAGCATGTAAGTGACGCAAAACGAAGAAATGACGACAAAATAATTTGTTGTGATTTGGGGCATCCCCTAGCGGTTGATATGATTCTAAGTTGTTTCGCCTTGTGGTAATGTGTTTTCTTGCTAATTGTTGCTAAATTGTTCATTTCTTCGGTTAATTTTGTTTGTGGACTTGTCAGTTTCACCTTTAATGTGTTTTCTGAAAATTGTGAACTGTTTTGACTTTTGTCAATTTTGTTTGCGTAATTGTAACTTGGTTTGTCTTTTTAATTTGTTTTCTGTAATTGTAATTTGTTTCATTATGTGTAAGTCTTTTGCACTTCCTGAGCACCAAACCTAAGGGAGGAACGTTTTAATTTTTGGGTTATTTTTTTATATTTGTTAATAAATTACTTTCTTAAAAAATATCCCTACAACAATTTATTGCAGTTTTCACGTTTATTGCAACAAATGTATATTCTTGCGTTTCCTTGTTTTTGTATTCTCTTCCTTAGTTTACCTGTTACTTCCTGTCCAGCACTCTTATTTTTTGACTTCCTGTTTGGCTCCCTGAGTGCAGTTTCCCTCACCTGTGCCTGTTTGGCAACCTGAGCATACCTGTTCATGGTTGCATCTTTATATGCCAGCCTGCCATGTAGTCAGGGCTGGAAGATTGTCAATGTTACTATTGACAAATGTTACTGACTGTCTGCGTTGCATGTTACCTGAGGTTAATTCTGCTTGCTTTGCTGAACCCGCACAGCTTGCCCTGATGCACTTCTTGTGCTATAATTAAATAACTCTTGTCATGACTGGGTCTATGGCGTGGTTTGTTCTCCCAGAAGACAACGGAAAATTGGCGCGTGCAAGACGTGAATTTAAATACGTGTTTAATTTTAACAATAAAAAAGGAATAAACAAGAAGCGCTCACAGCGGAGGTAAAAACTTGACTATGAAAACAAAAGGCGCGCACAAAGGCGGAAATAGTGATGGGTCTGGCAACACCGATGCATCGGCGCATGCGTCGAGCTCATAGAGCGATACCTTGTGTCGGTGCGCGTATCGCTTTTAGAAAGTCACGTGACCGAACACGAGCTGTTTTGGTCACGTGACCGCTCATGAGCTGTTCTGGTCACGTGACCGCTCATGAGCTGTTCCGGTCACGTGACCGATACGCGAACTGTATCGCACTGACGCCTGTGCGTCAAACTGTGTTTATTAGGAAGCGGCGCAATGCGTGTTGTTGACCAACACCGTTAGGGCCGCTTGTTGTCACTGTCACTCAAAGTTGCATTTCAAAATTACACAGAATAAATGTGTTTATTTTGTTTAGAATTCAGATGGGTTTGATTTGGTGCGCGGCATATATTTGCTGTGCGCGGAGGACGCTTGAGCAGTGCGCAATTGCGCAGGCGCGCACCTTAGAGGGAACGTTGCTCACAGGGCACAGAGGAGGCGTCAGTGCGATACAGTTCGCGTATCGGTCCCGTGACCAAAGCAGCTCATGATCGGTCACGTGACTTTCTAAAAGCGGTACGCGCACCGACACAGGGTTTCGCTCTATGAGCTCGACGCAGGCCAAATTTCATTTAAAAAATTAATAAATGTGTATCTAGAGACATACTGTAATAACTAAAGTAAATAATGAAGATTAAAAATCAATTACAAACCAAAAATTTACTAAAAGCTTACCTTTTTTATATTTGTATATATTATTAATGTTGTAAATAGAAATCTTTATATATCTAGAAAGGGTGGTCCTAAAGAGGTAGGCATTTTTGGAGGTCTGAAGAAGGTAACAAATACAAGAGTGTGTGTGTGTGTGTGTGTGTGTGTGTGTGTGTGTGTGTGTGTGTGTGTGTGTGTGCGTGTGTGTGTGTGTGTGTGTGTGTGCGTGTGTGTGTGTGTGTGTGTGTGTGCGTGTGCGTGTTTGTGTGTGTGTGTGGGTCAGTATGCGGTGGACGGAGAACATTTTGCATGGCTGTTTTATTTCTTCAAAAATAGGGGTTGACGAAAAACAAACATTTCAGTCGTACACAGTTTGGACGTGACTTTCCATATTTTCTCTTCAATCAACACAAATGCACCTGCATACTTTTTTCAAAAAGTACACAATGAGTAACGGTAGACAGTTGCCCTTTTAAAATGTGACAGTACACATCCACATGTTTTGTTTTTTAAATGTATAATACAGGTTTCAAGGTGGTGGCGTTAATCCGTTCTATATTCAGATGGTAGAGGAGGAATGTGTTTACAAATGTCTTGGAGTTGTGTCCTCTTAGAGAGCAAGCAATAACAGTTCAATGGTGGAGAAGGTGTGGCATTAAAGCACCAGTCAAATAACAACGTTCCCCTTCTTCAAGTTCTTGTGCTTTCTACGTGGCCTGCAGCGGAACTGTGCTCATTGCAGGCCACTGACATTGTCTGTGGGGTTAGTGTCGGCCCGTCACACGCAGCCGTTCTCCTGCCGGGGCTTGTGGGCCACAGGGGTGTGCGGCGGCGGCGGCGGATAGAGGGAGGGGGCCAGGGTGCACAAGAACCCGGCCAGCAGCGTCAGTCCCAGTCCGCCCCATGCGCAAAACATGGACCAGCCATAGCCATGGCTGATGTCTTCTGGTATCCCAAACATGTAGCGAGGGTAGCGCGACAGTTCAAAGTTGATTCCTGCCACACACGTGCAGAGAGAGATGATGCAGCAGGTGCCTGCAGGGTGGAAACAAAACACGTCAACACTTTGCGTAAATGTTGCAAATGTACTTTTTAGATGAACATCCAATTAAATGCTCCAATTAAAGCAGGGGTGTCAAACTCATTTTAGTTCTGGGGCCCCATGGAGGAAAATCTGTGCACACGAGGGGACGGACTATTAAAATCATGGCATTAAAACTAAAAAATACAGACAACTTCGGATTGTTTTCTTAGTCTTACTTTGGCCAAAACACATTCAGAAAATATTACAATAAGAATATAGAAAAAAATAGCGGCAGCGGTAAAGTTTAGATCCCTGAAGGAACTGAATACATTTACATATGCATAAAAATGTGTTTATTTTTTCTATGAATTAAGGAACGTTTATGAAAACCTTTTTCCAAAACACAATATAGAATGTGAGATATAACAGGATAATGCATACATTTATCATTTGTTTTCAAAACAGTTACAAAAAAGTGGGACCCCAAAAATGTACTGTGGGATCCCATTTTTATGACTTGATGGGGTCCCTGTGACCCATCCATCCATCCATTTTCTACCACTTATCCCTTGGGGGATCGCGGAGGGTGCTGGAGCCTATCTCAGCTGCATTCGGGCGGAAGGCGGGGTACACCCTGGACAAGTCGCCACCTCATCACAGGGCCAACACAGATAGACAGACAACATTCACACTCACATTCACACACTAGGGCCAATTTAGTGTTGCCAATCAACCTATCCCCAGGTGAGGTGGGAGGAGCCTATCCCCAGGTGCTCGTCTTTGGAGGTGGGAGGGGCCTATCCCCAGGTGTATGTCTTTGGAGGTGGGAGGAAGCCGGAGTACCCGGAGGGAACCCACACAGTCACAGGGAGAACATGCAAACTCCACACAGCAGCGCAGGATCTAATCCCTGGGACCCCATTTTGAAAATTCCTAGTGCCAACACTGATGGAGGATCGGTGCGTGCAAAACAGCAGCAGGTGGCTGTGGCCTGCGGGCCGGTTCGAATTCTAATCAAATATCATCCCGGGGGGCCATAGATAATTCATTCGCGGGACAGATCCGGCCCGCGGGCCTTGACTTTGACACCCCTGAATTAAAGCCTCTATTCAAATAAACAATCCAAATTAAAGCAAATAACTGGTTCTTTAATTAGCGCCAGTCAAAATCCATTGAAGGTAGTAACACGTATGGCTGTGAGCAACCTCCGGATGTACATAATTAATAACTTGAAAAGTTAACAACGCTATATCAGTTCATACTCTCATCGACTTAGATTGGTCGAATCTAGTCTTATAGGCACAACTAGTCTAAGACTTTCATTGGTACTTTAACTTTAACTTAACTAGATCTGGATCTAGATCTGGATCTAGATCCGGATCAATGACTTCCTGACGGACAGACGACAGCATGTGCGGCTGGGGAAGATTGTCTCGGACAGTGGAACCACGAACACTGGTACTCCTCAGGGCTGTGTACTCTCCCCCTGGCTCTTCTCCCTGTACACAAACTGCTGCACCTCCAGTCACCAGTCAGTAAAACTGCTCAAGTTTGCGGACGACACCACCCTCATCGGGCTCATCTCGGATGGCGACGAGTCCACCTACAGGAGAGAGGTGGACCAGCTGGCGTCCTGGTGCAGCCTCAACAACCTGGAGCTGAATGCCCAGAAAACAGTGGAGATAATCTTGGACTTCAGGAAAGTCAAAACCCCACCATCCCCCCTCACCCCTGTCTCCATTGTGGACTTCATCCGTTTCTTGGGCACCACCATCACCCAGGACCTCAAGTGGGAGCCGACCATCAGCTCCCTCATCAAGAAGGCCCAGCAGAGGATGTACTTCCTGGGGAAGCTGAAAAAACTGAAGGTGCCAACCGAGATGCTGGTGCAGTTCTAATCGGCAATCATGGAGTCCATCCTCACCTCCTCCATCACCGTGTGGTTCCCCGGCGCCACAGCATCGACTGCAGCGCATGGTACGTGCTGCTGAGAAGGTGATTGGCTGCAAACTGCCACCCCTCCAGGACCTGTTCTCCTCCAGGACCAGGAGGCGTGTGGGTCTGACTCTTCTCACCCTGGACACAAACTATTCTGCCCTCTCCCCTCAGGCAGGAGACTACGGTCCATCCAGACTCACACCTCCCGCCACCTAAACAGTTTTTTCCCCTCGGCCATCAGACACATGAACAATAACAAGATCTGATAGCTCAGTTACAGCTCATGTTATTCTATTCTTTGTTATATGTGTTTTATGTTGCACGGTTGCGCCAAGTAAAATTCCTAGTTTGTGAACCTGTTCTCAAACAATGGCAATAAAAAAAACTCTTCTGATTCCGATTCTTCTGACCAATCTACGTCGATAAGCATGAACTGAGGAAGCCTACTTGAGATGATGCGTCTTCTAGACCAGTGATTTTCAACCACTGTGCCGCGGCACACTAGTGTGCCGTGAGATATTGTCTGGTGTGCCGTGGGAAATTATGCAACTTCACCTAATTGGTCCGATAAATATTTTTTGCAAATCAATAATCATAATAATGTGCCGTTGTCTAGTGCCTGTGCTGTGTAGAGCTTGGCAGGGTAATCTTGTAATACTCCATACCAGTAGGTGGCAGCAGGTACTTCATTGCTTTGTAGAAGTCGAAACGCGTCGAGGATGGTTTGTCGTGATCCCAATATGCAGAGCACAGCGGGAGACAGCGTGCAGGTAAAAAGGTATGTAACGCTTAAACCAAAAATTGACAAAAGGCAAGTCCTGCTAGGAAAAGGCACTGAAGCATAGGGATGGTTATGTAAAACAAAAGTAAAACTGAACTGGCTACAAAGTAAACAAAAACAGAATGCTGGATGACAGCAAAAACTTACAGCGTGTGGAGCAAAGACGGCGTCCACAAAGCACATCCGTACACGACATAATGTCCCCACAAAGAAGGATAGCGTACGCACAACTTCAATAGTCTTGATTGCGAAAACAAAGCGGATGCGGGCAATAGCACTCAAAGGAAGGCGTGAAGCTGCTATAGGAGAACACCAACAAAACACGAAGGGTCACCAAAATAACAGCGCAAGACAGGAACTAAAGCATGACACACACGAAACAACAACAAACTCAAAATAAGGCACGACAACCTGGTGGAGTTTCATTTTTTAACCTTTTCTGCTGGTGGTGTGCCTCCGTATTTTTTTTATGAAAAAAATGTGCCTTGGCTCAAAAAAGGTTGAAAAAAACTGTTCTAGACAAACCGAACAGTCCAGTTGTGATCGATTGAATGCCCTGAGAAGACAATGACCTGATGAATGAGAACATCCATACACTTACATTTGTTTGTATTTGCTTACAATCAATAAGTAGGCCTCTGCATGCACCTTGACTCAGCACTTTATTACAACATTGGTTGTGTTGTGCAATATATTGTTAACTGGAGTTCAAAAACCAAGAGGCTGTTTTTCAGAGACAACATGGGGGCCGCCATATCAAATTAGAGAGCCCCTTTTGGGGACATTTAAGAATCAAAAATGGGAATCTCCATTTTTTTTTTTAAACTGAACTCACAGGCCACCAATTGAATAACCCGAAAGTTGAAAAAGAGAGGACCTCAAATGGAACATCGAGAGACACTAATAGCACACTGTAAAAAAAAATTGAAAAAATCTGCACAAATTCACAGCAAAAAATACAGTCTGTATGTATAGGACTTGCGGTATGTTGATGTTAAATTTGTTAATTTTACAGTTTATAACTGTTTTTGCTTACGGTAAATTATTTTGAAAAAAACTAAAATATTGTTAACCTGTTTACAAAAAAACCTATAGAATTTACGGTAAAATATTGGCAGCTGTGGTTGCCAGGAATTCACCGTAAAACAAATTAGGGCCACTTTTAGTGTTGCCAATCAGGCTATCCCTAGGTGCATGTCTCTGGAAGCAGGAGTACCCAGGCAGTCATGGGGAGAACATCCAAACTTTACACAGAAAGACCCCTAGCCCAGGAATCGAACCCAGGACCTCCACACTGTGAGGCACGAGCGTTAACTACTGCCCCACCCGCTCACCAATACTAGTATCTGTATCGGTATACATGGGAATTTTAACTTGAAAGTATTTGTACAGCCTTTCACTGGACAACTCACAACATGGCCTTCCTCAACATGTTCCTTCAAGTGACCTATTAAAAATGAGCCTTGAATTCTCTGAATGTGTTAAATAGCTGCTTGTAATCAGTTCCAGCACACTTCAACACACGGCGTGGTTCATTTCCATCAGTTTGCAATGAAGCACATAGACCATGTCTGAAACGACTTGCCACAAAAATACAAGAAAACATGTGGTTAGCCAAAAGTTAACTAGGTGCTTTAACACAAATCCCTAAAACAATTAAATGATGCTGTAAATTTAAATGTACAATCTGCAAAATCTTTAATTCAGGCTTCACCTCGGCATCCCCTGGGAGGAGCTGGACGAAGTGGCTGGGTAGAGAGAAGTCTGGGCTTCTCTGCTTAGGCTGCTGCCCCCACGACCCGACCTCGGATAAGCGGAGGGAAATGGATGGATGGATGGATGGATAGATTTTCTACCACTTGTTCTTTAATAATTTTGACAAAATAGTAGAAAAGAAAATGACACAATATATTACTGCAAACGTCAGCAGCTAAATTAGGAGCCTTTGTTTGCTTACTTACTTATAAAAGACAAGTTGTCTTGTATGTTCACTATTTTATTTAAAGACAAAATTGCAATAAGAAACATATGTTTAATGTACCGTAAGATTATTTGTTAAAATAAAGCTAATAATGCCATTTTTTGTGGTTCTCTTTATTTAGAAAAGTACCGAAAAGTATAGAAATCATTTTGGTACCGGCACCGGTACCAAAATTATTTGGTATCAGGACAACACTAGTTTGCACTAAGAGATAATTATTGAACAATGTACGGTATTTTTCAGAGTATAAGTCGCTCCGGAGTATAAGTCGCACCGGCCGAAAATGCATAATAACGAGGGAAAAAAACATATATAAGTCGCACTGGAGTATAATTCGCATTTTTGGGGGAAATTTATTTGATAAAAGCCAACACCAAGAATAGACATTTGAAAAGCAATTTAAAATAAATAAAGAATAGTGAACAACAGGCTGAATAAGTGTACGTTATATGAGGCATAAATAACCAACTGGTATGTTAACGTAACATATTATGGTAAGAGTCATTCAAATAACTATAACATATAGAACATGCTATACGTTTACCAAACAATCTGTCACTCCTAATCGCTAAATCCCATGAAATCTTATACGTCTAGTCTCTTACGTGAATGACATCAATAATATTATTTGATATTTTACGCTAATGTGTTAATAATTTCACACATAAGTCGCTCCTGAGTATAAGTCGCACCCCCGGCCAAACTATGAAAAAAACTGCGACTTATAGTCCGAAAAATACGGTATTTCCCATTTTAGTACAAAACATGCATCAAATTAAATTCAAGTTTTATTTAAGAAAGTATAAAAATCGTTTCACAGGGCTAAAAAAAAACAGTGTGGGGACAAATGTGATGGCCTGTGAAATAAAATTCTGCTTCGGGACCCAGTTCAGCTTGGTACGGCCCTGCGCAGTATGTACTATAGGTCAGTGGTCCCCAACCACCGGTCCGGGGACCGGTACCCGTGACGCATTTGGTACCGGGCCGCACAGTAACATTAAATGATTTATAAACGACTGCATTTTCCCCGACTTAACTTTCGGCTGTCCCACTAGACCGGGGGTCGGCAACCCGCGGTTCTAGAGCCACATGCGGCTCTTTAGCGCCGCCCTACTGGCTCTCTGGAGATTTTTCAAAAATGTATGAAGAATGGAAAAAGATGAGGGGAGAAAAATCGATTTTTTTGTTTTAGTATGGTTTCTGTAGGAGGACAAACATGACACAAACCTCCCTAATTGTTATAAATCACACTGTTTATATTAAACATGCTTCACTGATTCGAGTATTTGGCGAGCGCCGTTTTGTCCTACTTATTTTGGCGGTCCTTGAACTCACCGTATAGTTTGTTTACATGTATTGATTGATATAACTTTCTCCGACTTTCTAGGACGTGTTTTATTCCACTTTTTCTGTCTCATTTTGTCCACCAAACTTTTAACGTTGTGCATGAATGCACAAAGGTGAGTTTTGTTGATGTTATTGACTTGTGTGGAGTGCTAATCAGACATATTTGGTCACTGCATGACTGCAAGCTAATCGATGCTAACATGCTATTTAGGCTAGCGATGTGTACATATTGCATCATTATGCCTCATTTGTAGCTATATTTGAGGTCATTTAGTTTCCTTTAAGTCCTCTTAATTACATTTATATCTCATGACACATGTAATATGGCTTTGAATTTTTTGCGGCTCCAGACAGATTTGTTTTTGTATTTTTGGTCCAATATGGCTCTTTCAACATTTTGGGTTGCCGACCCCTGCACTAGACACACCAATAAGCTTGTTTGTAGATGTACAATAAAACTCCTCATAGGAAACTGCTATTTGTCATAACTTTGTGACTGATACGAAGCACATTAATGAACATATCAATGTGACAGATTGTAGCCAAAGGCTGATTTCCAGGTTGATGGTAACCTGCTGGGGATCTCATTGCAAAGAAACAAGCCCAGGGCTCCCACCATACTTGCCAACCCTCCCGATTTTCCCGGGAGACTCCCGAATTTCAGTGACCCTCCTGAAAATCTCCCGGGGCAACCATTCTCCCGAATTTCTCACGATTTTCACCCAGACAACAATATTGGGGGCGTGCCTTAAAGGCACTGCCTTTAGCGTCTTCTCTCACCTGAAAAGGAGACTATTATATATATCTCTGTTATCCATAGGTTTATCTATAACCCATAAAGTAGGCAGGCACGGTGCTATTTCTCAGCGTGTGTTTATTCCAGCCGGCCCGTTAATACACTGACACTCAACATCCGGATTCCCATCATGCATTGCCTAAAAACTACGGCAAGTAGTAATGTCCAAAAACATAACAGAGACGAAGCAGAAGAACGAAGAAGAGACATGGCGTCGACGAGTAAGAAGAAGAAGTACGCTTGCAAGTTCCAAAATGACTGGAAAAAACTATTTCAGTTCATACAGGACAGCTCGAAGGGGAAGGGGTAAGCTGCCTGCACATTTTGTAGATCAGACTTCTCCATTGAACACGGTGGCCGAACGGATATACTCACGGATTATATATATATATATATATATATATATATATATATATATATATATATATATATATATATATATATATATATATATATATATATATATATATATATATATATATATATATATATATATATATATATATACAGGTATATATATATATATATATATCATACTTGCCAACCTTGAGATCTCCGAATTTGGGAGATGGGGGAGGGGTGGGGTAGCGTAGTTTGGTGGTAGCGGGGGTGTATATTGTAGCGTCCCGAAAGAGTTAGTGCTGCAATGGGTTCTGGGTATTTGTTCTGTTGTGTTTATGTTGTGTTACGGTGCGGATGTTCTCCCGAAATGTGTTTGTCATTCTTGTTTGGTGTGGGTTCACAGTGTGGCGCATATTTGTAACCGTGTTAAAGTTGTTCATACGGCCACCCTCAGTGTGACCTTTATGGCTGTTGATCAAGTATGCCTTGCATTCCCTTGTGTGTGTGTGTGTGAAAGCTGCATATATTATGTGACTGGGTCGGCAAGCTGTTTGTTTGGAGGAAAAGCGGACGTGAAGACAGGCTGTAGAGGGCGCTAAAGGCAGTGCTACCAAGGCATGCCTCCAATACTGTTGTTCGGGTGGATATCGGGAGAAATTCGGGAGAATGATTGCCCCGGGAGATTTTCGGGAGGGGCACTGAAATTTGGGAGTTTCCCGGGAAAATCGGGAGGGTTGGCAAGTATGATATACTGTATACACGGGGGGAAATGAAGTCTCTTCTTCTTCTGCGCGTAGAAGAAGAAGCGCACTTCTTCTTCTACGGGGGAACATGAAGTCGGCGGCTGCTTACCGTAGTTGCGAGACCTAAACTTTATGTAAAGACCCCAAAATGGCTCCTATTAAGAGACACGCTTATGACGCAGAGTTTAAACTCAAGGCGATCAGTCACGCAGTAGAACACGGGAATAGAGCAGCAGCGAGAGAATTTAACATTAACCAATGAATGGTGCGGAAGTGGAGGAAGCAACATGATGACCTGCGCCAAGTAAAGAAGACTACACAGAGTTTCCGAGGGAACAAAGCGAGATGGCTACAGTTGGAGGACAAACTGGAACAGTGGGTTGTTGAACAGAGAGTAGCAAGTAGAAGTGTCAGTACAATCACTATTTGTTTTGTTGACATTCCCTTTAGCGCAGCTTCATCTAATGGATGCATAACGTAACCCCAGCCTCTACTGTAGCGTCTATTGTGCAGTATGTCAAAGAGGAGGTGGAAGAGGAAGAGAAAGACATTGTAGATGACAACCAGTTTGAGATGGACATCTGGGGCCGTACTTATCAAGCTTCTTAGAGTGCCATTTTACACTTAAGTCCTGAGAATTTGCGAAATTTAGTCCTACTCTCAAACTTAAGAATAAAAGCTTTTTATCAACGTTCTTAAGTCTAAGAATCACTCCTACTCTCCACGATATTTAAGAGACCTTCAGAGGTGTCTTAAGTGGTTAGGAGTTGCCAGCAGGGGATGGCACTGAGGCGAGAGAGACGTGCGCGAACGTTCAGGGAACGGAACAATGTTTTATTTTTATTTTTATGACGAGCAGCTGATCAAACGGTATCGTTTATACAGAGCGGATATTATTTTTGTCACAGATTTAATACTTTTCGATTCCTTGTTGATTTCTGCATGTGGCTGCAGTGGGCTAGTATATATAGAGCCACCCATACCAGTTTCAAACTAGTTGCCTAATTAATGAATTGGAAAGAAAATGTTATGAGAGTAGCGTATGTGTGTAGCCCTTTAATAGGTGACAGCATGTGAGGTGAGTGACGTCAGTGAGTGTGTGGGCGATAGAAGAGAGGGAGCGGTAGCGTGAGTGCCGGCGGGGACTAGTTTGTTTTGTATTATTTTGTAGTTTATTGTCAAAATATACACTCCCATTGTCCACTTAAATATTTCCAAGATATTTCTTTATTCTTAGACAAG
Organism: Entelurus aequoreus; assembly: GCF_033978785.1. Taxonomy (NCBI): domain Eukaryota; kingdom Metazoa; phylum Chordata; class Actinopteri; order Syngnathiformes; family Syngnathidae; genus Entelurus; species Entelurus aequoreus. The sequence goes on along the minus strand of NC_084754.1, from coordinate 33,749,842 downwards.
GGATTCCATTCCGTGTTTGGTCATTTCTATGGACACAGAAATGACGTCACCTAAAATTCCGTTTACGGCACATAGTAATGTCGTAATTCAGCTCTGAGTGTGACACTTAAGATTCAGTCCTACACTTCGCTGAAAGTGTGAGTAAGACGCTTGATAACTAACTTTTAAGTGCAGCTTTCAGCGAAGAATTTATTTACTCTTAAGTCAACTCTTAGCAGACTTCTTAGGAGTGATTCTAAGAAGCTTGATAAGTACGGCCCCTGAGCTCCAGTTGTACCTCCTGTGGAGAGCTATCACTCAAAACACCTCCATGGTCAGTACTGACCGTAAAGCATTGCAATAAAGTTTTATTTTATTTTTTATTTTATTTTTTAAACAAAGGCTGTGGAACCAAAAACAATCTTAGAAAAGTAGGGTGTTTTTGACCCTAAAAGGTGTTTTGCTAGACATGGTACCAAATGGGTTGATTGCTCACTTGAGCTTTAGCAGGATTTGAAAATAAAAATCACTTTTGATTTAACTTTTTATATATTTTGTATATATTACAATGTACTATGTAGCTTAATTTTAAGTTGGCAAATAAAGATGATTACATTGAGAGATGTAAAGTCATCCTTTTCACTGAAAAAAAAAAAATCGGGGCGGTATAGATCGGTTGGTAGAGCGGCCGTGCCAGCAACTTGAGGGTTGCAGGTTCGATCCCCGCTTCTGCCATCCTAGTCACTGCCGTTGCGTCCTTGGGCAAGACACTTTACCCACCTGCTCCCAGTGCCACCCACACTTGTTTAAATGTAACTTAGATATTGGGTTTCACAATGTAAAGCGCTTTGAGTCACTTGAGAAAAAGCGCTATATAAATGTAATTCACTTCACTTCACTTATTCTGTGCGCCTTATAATGCGGTGCGCCTTATATATGAACAAAGTTTTAAAATAGGCCATTCATTGAAGGTGCGCCTTATAGTGCGGAAAACATGGTATATATATATATATATATATATTAGGGACGGCGTGGCGAAGTTGGTAGAGTGGCCGTGCCAGCAATCGGAGGGTTGCTGGTTACTGAGGTTCAATCCCCACCTTCTACCATCCTAGTCACGTCTGTTGTGTCCTTGGGCAAGACACTTCACCCTTGCTCCTGATGGCTGCTGGTTAGCGCCTTGCATGGCAGCTCCCGCCATCAGTGTGTGAATGTGTGTGTGAATGGGTGAATGTGGAAATAGTGTCAAAGCGCTTTGAGTACCTTGAAGGTAGAAAAGCGCTACACAAGTATAACCCATTTATCATTTATTTATATATAAGAAATACCCCAAGTAAGCGGCTCCCACTACTTCAGCGTTGTAGTGAGTTGTATTTTTCATGCACTTATTTTTGCTGTATTTATCTGGCACATGTGGAAAGTCGGTCCCTGGAAATAATGCCTACATTAAACCAGTCCCTGGTGCAAAAACAAGGTTGGGGACCCCTGCTATAGGTGGTCGCGCCTTTGAAGAATGGCGTTACCGCCCCCGAGTGGTAATCCGGAGTATTGCGCTTACCTCCCATGAGGAAGAGCAGTCCAGCAACGTACTGCATGAGGTCATGTGCCTTCCAACACCCCAGCACGCCGACCATCCACCCGAACAGGATGATGGATATGGCCATGCCAATGAAACTGACGGTCATCCTCTGCAGGTCTGCGAAAGGACATCAATCCTCATTACTGCTTTTCATATTTGCCAGAAGACAAAAGCGTGGGCAAAAAAAACTCACGGAGCGCATGCCACTCATCCTGCCTTATCGTCTTGGTCAGGTTGATTGGCAGGTTCCTGGGCAACGCCGATGAAGAGTAGTAGTATTTTATTGGTGTGCAACGTGCAACCAACCCTGCGGGTGCAAACAACATCAACACAAAAATAACAGCCTCCATCGTCATGCAGCCATCCTTCCACCCACACTATGCATCATGCAGACGCTGTATTGTGGATTTACAATAATAATAATAATAATAATGCGTGGGCCTGAAATGTATCATACATATTTTTCAAAGTGCAAACCTTTAAAGATTGAATCCTCTGTCTCCAAATCGAAGCCCGCACGGTGACACTTCCTCCACAGCCCGGTCACCGTGGAGTTGAAATGCCGACTGCACAGCGACTCCATGGCCGAGGCTGGAGGCGAGAGGTGCCGCCGAGCCCGCAGCCTCCCCTCGGCGCGCCACTTGGGCAGCATCCGGAGCGGGAGGTTGTTGTTGGAGATGTAGATGTAGCCCGGGTCGGTCCTCTTGTTGGAGTAATTCTTGCAGCGCTCTCGGTGCCTCCTGGCGTCCGTCTCGTACCAGTTGTCGGTGCTGATGGCCACCGCGATCAGGCCCAGGGCGCAAAAGGCCAAGACGAGACCCGCCGCGGTTAAAGTCCTCATTGCAGCCATGTTCCTTCCATGCGTCTGCCGGCTTGATAAATCCACGGGACGGCAGAATGATGCTCCTGTCAGGCGGCGACCACTCAATACATTCGAATGTAAAAGACACCGCGTCCCTTTCAAGAGATCATTCTTCTTCTTTTTACTCGTCTTATTCTTTTTTTTTTTTAGCAGAAAATGCTGATCCAAAGGATGGAGACTGTGGCTGCGATGTTTTGATTGTCTCTTTTCGCCACACAGCTCCGTCTAGCCCAGATACTGTGTTGGTGCCTGTAACACGTGTGTCCACTAGATGGCGGCAGAGAGACTGTGTTGGTGCCTGTAACACGTATGTCCACTAGGTGGCGGCAGAGTGGGGAGTGTGCTCCAAAACAGTGGCCCAATCTTGCAGCATGATAATACAGCTATGAAATATATTGTGTTCAAATCCCTCCAAGGTTGTCTTCACGGCCCATCCATCCATTTCCTACCGCTTGTCCCTCTTGGGTGGGCTGGAAACTCCACCTTGGAGGCGTCCACACTGGAGATTAAATAAAAATAACGCCATCTAAAAAATAGTATAAAATGTATGTAAAAAAATGTATTAAATATAAATATTACATTAATACGTTAATTTAAAAAAACATTACATTTCAGTTCAGTTCAGTTTCACTTTATTTCGAACATGCATACGATAAAATGTCATTTTATTTTAGTTCTATTTTTATTTTTTTAAATAAATCAACATAAAAAACACAAGATACACTTACAATTAGACTTAGACTTAGACAAACTTTAATGATCCACAAGGAATATTGTTCAACACAGTAGCTCAGTAATTTATGTATATATATATATATATATATATATATATATATATATATATATATATATATATATATATATATATATATATATATATATATATAGGTCTTTATTGTCATTGCACAAGTACAACGAAACTTGTTTTCAGCACATATATATACATATATAAATATATATATATATATATATATATATATATATATATATATATATATATATATATATATATATATATATATATATATACACATACATATATATATAGATAGATATATATATATATATATATATATATATATATATATATATATATATATATATACAAATACATATATATATAGATATATATATATATATATATATATATATATATATATATATATATATATATATATATATATATATATATATATATATATATATATATATATATATACACATACATATATATATGTGTATATATATATATATATATATATATATATATATATATATATATATATATATATATATATATATATATATATATATATATATATATATATATATACACATACATATATATATGTGTATATATATATATATATATATATATATATATATATATATATATATATATATATATATATATAGGTCTTTATTGTCATTGCACAAGTACAACGAAACTTGTTTTCAGCACATATATATATATATATATATATATATATATATATATATATATATATATATATATATATATATATATATATATATATATATATATATAAATTACTGAGCTACTGTGTTGAACAATATTCCTTGTGGATCATTAAAGTTTGTCTAAGTTTAAGTCTAATTGTAAGTGTATCTTGTCCTGGGTATGACTCAAAACTGCATCCGGTGATGAGGCTTCAGTTCGGGAGTTCTGGAGTTTTGGGGAAGGTGGAGTTACCCCTCAGTCATCATTACTCCCAGGTCCACTCTGACCCGGGGTGGTAGTACCTGTCAGGGTCCCAGCTATGGGTTAAAATAGCTTGCAGAGACCGCCTCAAAAGTCTCTGCCTCATTGACCAGTGCCTACTGGCTAACCGCTTGGTTATAGGCTACGGGAGAAAACCCCTAATGAAAAACCTGTGGCGAGGACCCGCATTAGGCAGTCACCAACAGACCGGTGCTCTGGCAGTCCTCTGCAACACCATGCGGCAGAAGGTCGTCATGAGCTTTTCATGCCACTGGAGGACACCACATGGGGCCAAGACAAAACAGTGCGGGGAGAGACTGCGCACTTCTACTACCACTTAAATCAATTCACTGTGCAGGTGTTTTGCTCCTCCTCAGCACTACCCCCAACCTCCCCGCCCTCAAGTCCTGCGGCGATGGGGAAGGCTGGCTGGTACAGGTCAAGGATGTGACTGGCAGTACCTAGCCCAACCCTGCACGTAGGCGGCGTGCGAGTGAAGGTCGCTGTGGCATGGGATGGAACACCATGCCTCCCCGGCAGCTTCGCACGTGACTGAGCAGCACCGCTCTGCTCACCCTGAAATGGGAAGGGCCTAGAAAAGGTGCCCTAAAAATGGTCTGTTCCTCATCGCCCGGGCAGCCTACCGCAGCTGCCGGGCCATTCCTTTATGCGGTCGAAAACAATCGTACAAGAGAAACAAAATTCCCTTCAAAGTACAACTACCCCAGATTTTCGTTGGATACGTAAATGCTACTGAACGGCGCTGCCACAAAATGCAAATAAGCTCGGTCCTGCCCAATTCGTATTCGTATTTCATTTATTTAATTACGACAGTGCACATTAATCAACACTTGAATAAACAATGTAAATGCGCCGGACTTAACATAAATGCTCATTTTCAGCCGTAGTCCCAAGGCAGGTTTGTAGAATAACACATTGAGACACATAAGACTTTAAAACCACGATGACAGAAATAAGAACCAAATAAATAAGACATGATAAAACAGACAAGACAAGCAGTTGCAATACACAATTATAAGACAATAGACTAGGACAGACAATTCACTCCCAGCTTCAAATACGCTGGCTAGAAGCCCGCTGGAACGGGCTGGAGTCTGGAAACAGTGTTTAATGGTTTAATGGGTGCATGTCTGATTTATTTTTAGCCAGTGTTTAAGTTTTTTTTGAAAAAGTGGATACTTATCACAGTCTCTAATGTGTGTGGGCAACTTATTCCAGGATTGCGTTCCTCTTACAGAGGTGACCATTTGACCGAATTTTGTTCTACGTCTTGGTGTAATACAATCACCTCTGGACAAGGCCCTAGTTCTCCGTCCTTCACTGTTTCTCCTCTAAATGAATTCATCTAATGGTAGGGGTGCAAGTGCATTTAAAACTTTGTAGATGAGACAAGCATCCATAAAGATCTGGTAGCTATCCAGATCAAGAATGTTAAGGTTTTTTTTTAGAATAATACAATTGTGGAAGTGCATTGGTTTCCTGTCAAGTATTTTAACTGCCCTTTTAAAGAGAGATTTGAGACTTGTGTCCAAGTTGTGAAACAATAATATATATGGAGATACGTAATGGATGCTAAATGGCAACACAGCGAAAAGTCTCGAGTTTTGCCATCCATCACTAGCCAGAGGCAAGCTACTTTTTCACAAGGAAAAGACGACAGTTTTGCCTCGCAGAATGTCAACTATATATTTTCTTTTATTTGTAGCAAGCAACAACACATTCTCCCCCTGCTAGTATTTGACACAGACCCCAAAATAGCTGTCCAGCAAATGTCCGTAATATGATTCTTTGATTTTGGACATCTTGAATCCGCATGTCCTCATCAATTTGTGTCAACGCCGTGGCGGTGCCATTCCGCAACTGTTACGCATCAAGTGGATTTCCAGGGTTAGCTATCTACCGATTACTCAAAAATGTATCGACATTATGGAAGATGACTGCCTGATTCATTTTCAAGAACGAAAAGTACATAAAGAAACCTTGTTAGGGACATGTTGGTCATCTGGACGCTGCGGTTCCCTTAACTCTCATTGTGCATCCTTTGTTTGCAAAGCTTGTAAACTTGCAGTAAACGCAAAGTTTGGGTTACAAATGCTTGAAACTTAATGTAATTTGCAAAACAAGGTAAACCAAATGGAGAGCCAAAAACGTTTGTTGTGATAAATTAGAGAGCCAAACAAAAGCAGCCTTGTCAGTGATTCAGTTTTCATGAGTTTCAATCTCCATCTGAACACTTCCTCAACTGAAGGCATAATTCCAAACTAAAAGAGGAACAAAGCTGAATCCAAACTTCACTTTTGGTTTAAGCGTCTGCCGGCTCACAAATAAATACGTACTGTTTCACGTAGGGCGTTGTTGAACATTGATATACAAGAGGTCTTCTATTGGTTACACTAACATAAAGTAGCTGGACATAAGTACATATAAAAACATGTCAGATGTGTTCCTTACAAGTAATTAGCATTCACAAGGACTTTCGGTGCAGATGGAGGTGTATGAATTTGAGAATGGGATGTTGACAAATGTGGACATGCAAGGGTCACTCTCAGTTCCTGTTTGGCTAATCGAGTCACTCTGCGGTTGTCACTTTGTCACCGAGGCAAAAAACGTTAACATTCATGCAAAGCTTCAACATTCTAATACTTAACGATGGAAGGCTGCGTCATAGCGCACGTAAGTGTTCATTTTACATCCTTCAACTCATTTTTGTGGTTTTCCAGGCACCTTTAAATGTTATTGTAGTGATTACATTTGTCTCCGCTACTTTAAATATGAATTGCCATAGTTTGTTACTTTTTGGAGTCTGTTAGGAAGTACAGCATCAGGTCACCTGTTTGTTTTAATGATCTTTTTTATACTTACACTTAGACTTAGACAAACGTTATTGATCAACAAGGGAAATTGTTCCACACAGTAGCTCAGTTAGAAAGGATGGAAAGGGTAAGGATGGAAAGGATAATGCAGGTATAAAGTAGACTGAAAATGTAACATACTACCAATATAAAATATAACGTATATGTATATTTTTTTCTTTCTTTAGTTTATTTCAAACATGAACACACTTACATCATAATACATCACACAATTTCATATCATTTCATTTTACATCATGCCCGAAAAGGAGCTTATATAATCCTACCCCTTTCCCACTTCAGAGCGTTTACAAATATATAGAATCATTTACTGACCTTTTTATTTAATAAAATAACATCCATGAATTAGTATACACAACAGTTTTGTAATATGTAATTAATTAATTCAGTCATTATTAACATACTGAGAAGAAGAATATCTTATTTTCAATAAGGTTGGAAGTATTTCTCATAATTCTTCTTCTTTGTACTTTGTAAGCACTATTATTTTGAACAACCTTTTAAACTGGGTCATATGAGTACAGCTTTTTACTTCTTTACTTAATCCATTCCATAATTTAATTCCACACACTGATATGCTAAAAGTTCTAAGTGTTGTACGTGCATATAAATGTTTTAAATTATTTTTTCCTCTCAGGTTATATTTCTCCTCTTTAGTTGAGAAGAATTGTTGTACATTCTTTGCTAGCAGGTTATAGTTTGCTTTGTACATCATTTTAGCTGTTTGCAATTTTACCAAATCACCGAACTTTAATATTTTTGACTCAATAAATAAAGGGTTTGTATGTTCTCTATATCCAACATTATGTATTATTCTAACTGATCTTTTTTGTAACACGTTTAGCGAATGTAGCGCACATTTGTAGTTATTTCCCCATATTTCTGCACAATAACTCAGATATGGTAACACTAGCGAGCAGTAGAGAATATGAAGTGATTTTTGGTCCAGGACGTATTTTGCTTTATTCATTATTGAAATGTTTTTTGCTACCTTATGTTGTATGTTTTGTATATGAGATTTCCAGTTCATTTGATCATCTATTAATACTCCCAAAAATCTGGTTTCTTTTACCCTTGTCTGGTTTCTTTTACCATTTTTAAGATAAATGTCGACATTGATATTGGATTAATTCAATTTAGATTCAATTGTTTAGGTTCCCTGCCAATATAACATGCATGTGTGTGCTATAGCAGTGGTCCCCCACCTTTTTGTAACTGCAGACCGGTCAACGCTTGAAAATTTGTCCCACGGACCGGGAGTGGATATGGTTGTTTTTTTTGTCATAAAAAAAATACAATCATGCGTGCTTACGGACTGTATCCCTGAGACTGTATTGATCTATTTTGATATATAATGTAGGAACCAGAAATATTAATAATAGAACGAAACAACCCTTTTGTGCGAGTGAGTGTGAATGGGGGAGGGAGGTTTTTTGGGTTGGTGCACTAATTGTAAGTGCATCTTGTGTTCTTTATGTTGATTTAGTAAAAAATTTAAAAATTTAAAAATTTAAAAAAATATATTTTAATTTCTACCAATCGATCCACGGACCGGTACCGGTGGTTGGGGACCACTGTGCTATAGGGATCATCAGTTTAGCCATTTGATTCCTAATAAAAGAAGGAATCATTCTATTATTTACAAATCTACTTACCTTTTACCCCATTTCAACTTCCCCATGCCAAAATAAAATGTCCACTCTGCAAAAGGCCTCTGAGGAAATCACCCAAAGCGAGCCGGAGAGTTGTCGCCCGCCGACAGAGTTGTACCCTTACCTCACGAGTGCGGGGGATGTTTATGAAGGTAAGAGGATTGGATTTCACCATGAATAAGATCACAGCTGCACGGCTCTGAGCCTCTAAATCTGCAGACTACAGATGGAGCTATCACACTGAGCACATCCAGCCGGCAGACCTGGACCATTTTCCCGTGAGTCAGTTGACAGAGCTCCAGTCTGTGGCGCCTCCACAGCTGTTTGTTCCCTATCGCTACAGTGCAGAGAGTCATCTTCACCTGGAGCAACCTCTTCCTGTGTCGCCACAAGTGAGACCATTTACAACGTCAGCTCCTTCATCACATACTAGGAATGTCGTGGTGTTGTAAATATTGCAATAGTTCATTTTCAACATACTATAGCAATGATGCGTGCCATGTGACTGTAAGGGTGCCCAATGTAAAAATTCAATCACACTTTTCTAGTTAATACACTTTGAATATTTAGCAATTTGTTCTCCCATTTAGCTCATTTTCTTTAAATTTAAGGTAGAAATTAAATGGTAAATCTATATTGTAAATATACATCTAATCGTTGACTATAAGTCTAAATGTTAAATAGAAATATTACATGTGAATAGAAATGGTAAATCTAAATGTTAAATAGAAATGTTACATCTAAATCATGTAAATCTAAATGTTGAATACAAACGTTGAATATAAATGTTACATCTAAATCTTAATATTGTAAATTTAATTGTTGAATATAAATGTTAAATATGAATGTTAAATATAAATCTTAATAATGTAAATCTAAATGTTAAATCTTAATATTAAATGTAAATCTAAATTTTAAATGTAAATGTTGAATCCAAATCTAATTTACATTTTAAATCTAAATGTAAATTTTGAATATAAATCTAACGTCAAATGTTAAATATAAATATTCAAGCTAAATCTATATCGAAATCGAAATGTTGAATATCAAATATAAAATTTAAACCTAAATCTAAAGTTAAATATAAATATATATGTAAATAAATTTTAACTTGAAATCTAAATATTAAATGTAAATATCAATTTTAAATGTGAATCTAAATGTTACATATAAATGTTGAATCTAAGTATAAATGTTACATCTAAATCTAAATATAAAACTTAAATATAAAATGTAAATATAAAACGTAAATATAAACGTTACATCTAAATTTAATGTTAAATATACATTTTTAATCTAAATATAAATGTTAAATCTAAATCTAATGTTAAGTGTGAAATATGAATGAAAATGAAATCTAGCAATTGGTGAGGTATTTAAAGTTAAAGTTATATAAATGGGTTATACTTGTATAGCGCTTTTCTACCTTCAAGGTACTCAAAGCGCTTTGACACTATTTCCACATTCACACATTCACACACTGATGGAGGGAGCTGCCATGCAAGGCGCTAACCAGCAGCCATCAGGAGCAAGGGTGAAGTGTCTTGCCCAAGGACACAACGGATGTGACTAGGAAGGTAGAAGGTGGGAATTGAACCCCAGTAACCAGCAACCCTCCGATTGCTGGCACAGCCACTCTACCAACTTCGCCACGCCATCCAAGTTAAAGTTAAAGTACCAATGATTGTCACACACACACACTAGGTGTGATGAAATTTGTCCTCTGCATTTGACCCATCCCCTTGGGGAGCAGTGGGCAGCAGCGGCGCCGCGCCCGGGAATCATTTTGGTGATTTAACCCACAATTCCAACCCTTGATGCTGAGTGCCAAGCAGGGAGGTAATGGCTCCCATTTGTATAGTCTTTGGTATGACTCGGCTGGGATACGTTGTTAAAAGAGTCAGAATCCGCATTGTAAAAACAAAAAGAAAAATCTCCACTGCAGAGTACCATAACTTTGTAGAAGAAAACTTGAAAGCCACTAAACTAAACATGATTGTTTTCTAGTTGGTACACTGGATGTTTACATTGTCAGTTTAAGGACACTCAACTTTTTGTCATTATGTGCGTGTCACTTAAAACACTGGATGCTACTGAACCATACCCAAAAATACCTGTTTCAAGGATCAAATAACTTTGTCCTACCAGCGAACATGTGTAGTAATAAATATGATTAGAACATTTGAGCATCGTGTTTGTGTTCAAATACAGTAGAGTGGATTTAGCCTTAGCATTCCTGCCAATTCATTTTACACACTAGGGCATTTTTACCAAGTCGCCTTTATTTATCTATTTTTTGACAATATCGCAAAAATACCATACCATAGCTTTAAAGGCCTACTGAAAGCCACTACTACCGACCACGCAGTCTGATAGTTTATATATCAATGATGAAATCTTAACATTGCAACACATGCCAATACGGCCGGGTTAACTTATAAAGTGACATTTTAAATTTCCTGCTAAACTTCCGGTTGAAAACGTCTATGTATGATGACGTATGCGCGTGACGTCAATCGTTGAAACGGAAGTATTCGGACACATTGTATCCAATACAAAAAGCTCTGTTTTCATCTCAAAATTCCACAGTATTCTGGACATCTGTGTTGGTGAATCTTTTGCAATTTGTTTAATGAACAATGGAGACTGCAAAGAAGAAAGTTGTAGGTGGGATCGGTGTATTAGCGGCGGACTACAGCAACACAACCAGGAGGACTTTGAGAAGGATAGCAGACGCGCTAGCCGGCGACCTCACCTTGACTTCCTCCGTCTCCAGGCCGCCGACGCATCGGTGATCGGGTGAAGTCCTTCGTCGTACCGTCGATCGCTGGAATGCAGGTGAGCACGGGTCGTGATGAGCAGATGAGAGCTGGCGTAGGTGCAGAGCTAATGTTTTTAGCATAGCTCTGTCGAGGTTCCGTAGCTAAGTTAGCTTCAATGGCGTCGTTAGCAACAGCATTGCTAAGCTTCGCCAAGCTGGAAAGCATTAACCGTGTAGTTACATGTCCAGAGTTTGGTAGTATTGTTGATCTTCTGTCTATCCTTCCAGTCAGGGACTTATTTGTTTTGTTTCTATATGCAGTTAAGCCCGATGCTATCACGTTAGCTCAGTAGCTAAAGTGCTTCACCGATGTATTGTCGTGGAGACAAAAGTCACTGTGAATGTCCATTTCGCGTTCTCGACTCTCGTTTTCAAGAGGATATAGTATCCCAGGTGGTTTAAAATACAAATCCGTGATCCACAATAGAAAAAGGAGAGAGTGTGGAATCCAATGAGCCAGCTTGTACCTAAGTTACGGTCAGAGCGAAAAAAGATACGCTCTGCACTGCACGCTAGTCCTTCACTTTCACGTTCCTCATCCACGAATCTTTCATCCTCGCTCAAATTAATGGGGTAATCGTCGCTTTCTCGGTCCGAATCTCTCTCGCTGCTGGTGTAAAGAATAGAAAAATGTGAGCAGCCCTTCCTCCGGTGTCGTCACGCTACTTCCGGTAGGGGCAAGGCTTTTTTTTTTATCAGAGACCAAAAGTTGCGAACTTTATCGTCGTTGTTCTATACCAGGGGTCCTCAAGTACAAATCTTGAAGGTCCACGAATGTTATTTTGAAACAGGCTGGGTCCGTTTATTATCGGTCAAACTTATATAGTAGCAGGAGGCAGGGGCGCCGAAAAGGGGGGGTAAAGGAGACGGATTCTAGGGGCCCATGATGGAGGGGGGCCCAGAGAGGCCCCTAATGATGATGAAATTATAGTACAGGGGGCCCTGTAAAGATTATTTTCATGGGGCCCAAAATCCCTAGCGGCGCCCCTGGCAGGAGGTAGGTAGTAGTTTAACATTTTCTTAAAATTAACAAAAAAGATTTTCTTTGAAACAAAATTAAATAAGAACTGAAATAAAATAAATAATTCAGTACGTCTGGTAGCTGTGGCATCAGAGAGTGGGATTTGATTTATTTTAGCTGTCATTTCCTCCTTTTCTTTGCCTTCTAACATGGCACCCATCACTTCAGTCAAGCATTATTTAAATATTTCTGCACCAGAGAGTGGCTTCTTGTGTTTACCCAAAACTCATGCCACTCTGAGTGAGCACTCTGTTGCTAGTTGTTGTTGGGTCATAGATTTAACACAAATCTTGCTTGATGTTTCATATGACTTTTTCAGCCTCGTGATTTCTTTTTTTCTTAGCTCCAAATCATGAGGAAATGTCTCTTCAAGTTCGCGGTGCTCTTTCAGATAGTGACGTTTCAGATGTTCACTTTTCACCAGAGTAACAGTACTGTTGCATATTAGACACATTGGTCTGGTACTTGCAGTAGGTAGGATGAAAACATATTGCTCTGTCCATTCTTCCTTGAAACGTCGGGTTTCCCTGTCCACCTTTCTTCTACCAGCCTGAGCCAACTTGGAGCATGCCATTGTGATTTGATTGACATTCAGTGACTGACGAGTGAACAGTTAGCGAAGTAGCGATACGAGACAACTGTGTGCCTGCAGCAAAAGGTTCCATGCATGTGGCATGTATGACCCAGGTGGTAACAGCCTATCAGCGCGTCGTTGTGATAGAGATGACAACCCATACTCTGATTGGCTGATTCCGCAGCCAATCAGAGTGGCGTTCTCTCCCTCTCACTCCGTCTCTCTCTCTCTCTCAGAGAGAGCGAGAGAGAGAGAGAGTGTAAACGAAACGTGGAGATATTTGACTAAAAACAACAAAGAACGTTGACTTGCGCTAGCGATAATTCAAAGATGAATACAATTATTATATTTTTTATAATAATTATAATTATTTTAAAAAAATTCTATAATTGGTGCTGGGTCCGGACGGACACGTCGCTGGGTCCGGACATGGACCGCGGTCCGCCTGTTGAGGATCTCTGTTCTATACTAAATCCTTTCAGCAAAAATATGGCAATATCGCGTAATGATCAAGTATGACACATAGAATGGATCTGCTATCCCCGTTTAAATAAAAAAATGTCATTTCAGTAGGCCTTTAATACTGTGACGATATCATACCATATCGTAGATTTTGATATTGTTACATCCCTATAACATACCATGTTCCTTCTGTTATTAAGATGTTTTATGCTATGTTAGCCCAGCATCTGCATGCATTTAATCTGGATTTTAAAAAAATGTTTTACAGTCATATGAGGGGTTTTTTCACAAAGCGGTTAGTTAAAGATGTGACTCATGCAGTGAGTGTTGCATCAACCACAGGACTATTTTTACCTTCAAAAGCATTTAACTTATTAAATCTTTATAAGATGAAAGATCTCATGCAACGTTGTGCTGAGCTTTAAAGTTTGACTTTAGGACAAACATTAGACACACACACACACACACACACACACACACACACACACACACACACACACACACACACACACACACACAGAAGGTTTCATAGGGTGAAGGAGAGGCTCAAGTAAGATTTCACAATGCAGTTTTGTTACATCCTCTTTTATCACAACGACTTAGCAAACATGACACTAAATACACCGTCTGACTCTGCACAATTGTTGGGCAAGTGAGTATTTTGACCATATCATCATTTTTGTGCATGTTCGCCAACTCCAAGCTGATGAATGTACGGTAAATACTTAATACAGATAGAGGTCCAACATTTACTATTTTACCCAAAAAATTTTAAAGGGTGTTGAACAAAATCTAGCCTGAATGCTGGAATCTGGAAAGTTTAAAAAGCGCTTTTAGTAAGCACTACTGGAACATTTGTAGCGTTGCCAGATGTACAATAATTATCGTATCTGTACGCTAATTTCACCCTTTGTACTCACGAAAAAAACCACTTTCAACATGTAACCAATGGCAGCTAGTGTGTGATACTACCTAAAGTAAACCTCATTATTCAACAGCTTAAAGGACCCATAGCGTCCAGATGACCAAGTAAGTTCTCTTCATGTAGTTTTTGCTCCTGAAAATGAATCTGGCAGTCCTCTCGCATAATATCAATAAAAAAAAATGTAATCGGTAGATAACTAACTGTACTTAAAATGCCCCCATTCCATCGCCAGACTCGATATGCTGCCCCATCTTGGTGTGACATCATCTACAGAACTATTAAATGTATGTTGCAAAAAATAACAACGTTTCTCAGTTCGAACTTTAAGTATCTTGTCTTTGCAGTCTATTCAATTGAATATACGTTGAAAAGGATTTGCAAATCATTGTATTCTGTTTTTATTTACCATTTACACAACGTGCCAACTTCACTGGTTTTGGGTTTTGTTAAAACTGAACTCTTTTAGGTTTTGTTTCCTCACATGATTTCTTTTAAGACTCGTCGAGTTGGTACATTACGAAACAAGCAAATCAAAAACGCATTTTAAGAACTCCGAAACAAGATAAAATACACATAAAATCAAGATAATACTTAAATGGGGAAACCTAAAAGTGATCACTGCAAACGTGTGCATTCTTCAACTTTGCCTTCTTGGACTGGAGTGTGTGACACTTTTCTTGTCTTCTTTTGTAAAAAACTTGCACTTTGCCCTTCTTAATTACCTCTCGAGGAACTCAGAAGAAACTTTTATCCTTTACTGTGTACCTCTTGCTTGGCTCCGGTATAAACCGTTTGCTTGCCTAACAGAATTGCTATTGTGACATCCAGTGGACACATTTAGAACAGCAGTTTCTTTCGTTCAAATAAAAAGCAGCTCATTTTAATACTTGGCAAACTCTTCACTCGGGCCGGATAAAGGCCCTTGGGCCGTAGGTTTGACACCCCTGCTTTAGGTAATACAAGTAAATCAAAAACATTGTAGATAAATATATAAATACTGGAATAAAACAATTAAATGACTTGTCCAATTTACAAGTTAATTTCTGTATATAAATCATGCAATGCTTTATATTGTACAGTTGCCTAATACTTGCACGCACACAGACACACACACACACACACACACACACACATTCATGTATTTGTTACCTTCTTGACACCTCCGAAAAATGCCTACCTCTTTAGGACCACCCTTTCTAGATATATAAAGATTTGTATTTACAACATTAATAATATGTACATACTATACAAATATAAAATAGCTTGAAAAATTTGTGTGGAATTTCACAAGAAAAAGTTCACATTTTTCACAAGAAAGTCGTAATTTTACTCAACGCAAGTCCAAATTTTACAAGAAAGACTGAACATTGGTGCAATAAAGATAAAAATTGGAATATTACTCAATAACTGTCACAATTTTATGAGAAAAGCTTAAAATGTTGGCAATTTTATGAAAAGAGTCGTAATTTTACTCGACAAAAGTCACAATTTTATAAGAAAACTTTGACAATATTATAATAATAATCGGAATTTTACTTGGTAAAATTATGACAAAAGTCATCATTTTACTCCAAAAATGTCACTATTTTACAAGAACAACCAAAAAAATTGGCAATATTGCGATAAAAGTCCAAATTTTATACGACAAATGTCACCATTTTGCATTAAAAAGTAATAATTTTACTTAAAAAAGTAATTATTTTACATAAAAAAGTAATAATTTTCGAGAATATATTGCAATATTACAGAAAGAAAGAACATGAGAAATTGTTCCCAATTTTCTAAAAAAAAAATTGACACATTGTGAGAAAAAGACTGCTTTTAGTTAATTTATTTTGTATTTTATTTTTTGTTTGTATTTGGTTTTACTCTTCATTATTTACTTTAAGTTATTACAGTTATGTACATATTGATTTAATTTTTTTAATCAATTTTGGCCAAAGGGGGCGCATTTCAATTTCTTACACACACTTGCTGTTACATATGTTGGCCAGAGGGGGAGCACTTGACATTTTTACACACACTTGTTATTTCATATGTTGACCAGAGGGGGAGCCCTTTTAAAACCGTCACACAGTCAATTTGAAAAATCCATCCTTTTTGGGACCACCCTAATTTTGATAGATGTCACCACCAGGGGTGCAAATGAGACATTCTCTATTAGATGCAATGGTTTTCCATATTGGGACCATGATTTATGTCCTGACTTGTCCTCATATGGAAGGTACTTTTCCTTGTTGATGTCTCATGAAGGGTACAAAAAACAAGAACACACACACACACACACACACACACACACACACACACAAATATTATCCAGAAAAAGCCAAAACCTCACTTTTAATTTGATTAGATATTTAGCTTTGAGATTTGTGAGTGAGAGTGCTGCAGATTCTGAATAACAAACCATGTACTCAAAAATGGTAATTTCCCAAAAAATGGTGCACACTTTGTATAAAGAGATTATCCAGGTCTCTTACAGTACTTCTTTATGCAAACTCATAACATGTCTACATTTTATCTTGAAGATCTCAAATTACACCCCGTCACTGTACTATCAGTACCAGACGTCTGCCTCGCCCGCCCACTACTACTCTGAGGAGGAACAAAGAGGTTTCAGCCCCCCTCTTGAAGTATCAGAAGGGGAGGATGTGTCGGAATACCACGGCCTCCCCACAGTCAAGAAAGAAACGAGTGAGTATAATTGTATTTAAAGTTTCTGTCTGCACACCGCAGAACTATTATTATGGTAACTGTATCAAGAGTATCTCCAAAAGTAATTACATTTCAGCAACCATTTTATTATTATACAATATGGCTCGAAAGGGCGCGTGATTTTGCAATGCATTGTGGGTGCCGGGTAGCCATTTTTGCTGTACCGTACCCGTGGTAATGTGAGAGAGAGCAGCAAATTGGATTAAAGTGGATCGTACAAAATAAAACAAATTTAAGGGACCACACCGAGACTAACCGTACCCTATTTTAAAGGCTTGCTACCTCGAAAAAATACGTTTGGTGGAATGTCCATATGAGCACGTCCAATGGACAAGAGATTTTAGTAAGGTTCCGCCATTGTCGAAGACAAACTCGTACATATACAGTCGCGATCAAAAGTTGACATACACTTGTAAAGAACATAATGTCATGGCTGTCTTGAGTTTCCAATGCTTTCTACAACTCTTTTTGTGATAGAGTGATTGATTGATTGATTGATTGAGACTTTTATTAGTGGTTGCACAGTGAAGTACATATTCCGTACAATTGACCACTAAATGGTAACACCCGAATAAGTTTTTCAACTTGTTTAAGTCGGGGTCCACTTAAATTGATTCATGATACAGATATATACTATCATCATAATACAGTCATCACACAAGATAATCATCAGAGTATATTCATTGAATCATTTACATTATTTACAATCCGGGGTGTGGGATGAGGAGGGGGGGGGTTAGGTTTGGTTGATATCAACACTTCAGTCATCGACAATTGCATCATCAGAGAAATGGACATTGAAACAGTGTAGGACTGACTTGGTAAGATATGTACAGCAAGTAGTGGACATAGAGAGAGAGAGATCAGAAAGCATAAGAAAAAGTATCTACATTTGATTACGGTATTTACATTTGATTAACAATCCGGGGAGGGTTTTAGTTGAGGGTTGAAGTTGCCTGGAGGTGTTCTTTTAGTGCGGTTTTGAAGGAGGATAGAGATGCCCTTTCTTTATACCTGTTGGGAGTGCATTCCATATTGATGTGGCATAGAAAGAGAATGAGTTAAGACCTTTGTTAGATCGGAATCTGGGTTTAACGTAGTTAGTGGAGCTCCCCCTGGTGATGTGGTTATGTAAATGTGACCAAATCTGCTGGGTCAAAAGTATACATACAGGAATGTTAATATTTGTCCCTTGGCATGTTTCACTGCAATAAGGCGCTTTTGGTAGCCATCCACAAGCTTCTGGCAAGCTTCTGGTTGAATTTTTGACCACTCCGCTTGACAAAATTGGTGCAGTTCAGCTAAATTTGTTGGTTTTCTGACATGGACTTGTTTCTTCAGCATTGTCCACACATTTAAGTCAGGACTTTGAGAAGGCCATTCTAAAACTTTAATTCTACCCTGATTTAGCCATTCCTTTACCACTTTTGACGTGTGTTTGGGGTCATTGTCCTGTTGGAACACCCAACTGCGCCCAAGACCAACCTCCGGGCTGATGATTTTAGGTTGTCCTGAAGAATTTGGAGGTAATCTCCTTTTTCATTGTCACATTTAAAGCACCAGTTCCATTGGCAGCAAAACAGGCCCAGAGCATAATACTACCACCACCATGCTTGATGGTGGGAATGGTGTTCCTGGGATCAAAGGCCTCACCTTTTCTCCTCCAAACATATTGCTGGGTATTGTGGCCAAGCAGCTAAATTTTTGTTGCATCCGGACCACATAACTTTCCTCCAGAAGGTCTTATAAATGAAATGTGGATATACTTTAGAGTAGGGGTCTCCAAACTTTTTCCATCAAGGGCCACATTAAGAAAAGCCAAAGTATGCAGGAGCCATTTTGATATTTTCTTATTTTGTCAAAAAAATAAAATAAAAAAAAAATAGAAAAAAACATTAAAAAAAAGCTAAAAACAGACATTACATACATTTAAAG
Source organism: Entelurus aequoreus (assembly GCF_033978785.1). NCBI lineage: Eukaryota > Metazoa > Chordata > Actinopteri > Syngnathiformes > Syngnathidae > Entelurus > Entelurus aequoreus. The sequence goes on along the minus strand of NC_084754.1, from coordinate 33,730,700 downwards.
ACAAAATTGTCAAGACTGGGTTCTGTTCCTCCAGAAGGCAACGGAAAGTTGGCGCGAGCCAGACGTGAGTTTGAATACATGTTTTAATTTTAACCAATAAAAAAAAGGAATAAACAAAAGGCACTCACAGTGGAGGTAAAAAACTTGACTAGGAAAACAAAAGACGCACACAAAGGCGGAAATACAAAACTTGGTAATAAACACAAAACTTGCACAAATGCAGAAACTATGAACAATTAAACAAAAACACTAGCTGTGGCATAAATGAACAAAACTTACTTGGCAAAGAACTGTGACATGACATGAAGCAGAGTGCTGAAATAGTGTGAGGACGCCAGGACGAACAACAGAAACAGACAGATTTAAATAGTGACGTGATCAGTGAAAACAGGTGCGTGACAAGACAGGTGAAAACTAATGGGTGACCATGGAAACCAAACCAAACAAGGAAGTGCAACCAGGAACTAAAAAGAGTCCAAAAAACAAACACATGGCCAAAACAAAAACATGAACAGACATGACAGAACCCCCCCCCCCCCCCCCCCCCCTTACGGACAGATCCCAGATGTCCAAAAAGAGGATCAAGAGTCATGGGAGGGCGGGAGGGGGACATGGCGGTGGGTCGCCAGGCCAAGTGGCCCCGAATCCACCGAGGCATAGTCATGTGGCGGCGGCGAGTGGAACGCCGCCGCCACAGGCGAGGTGGGCGACCCGGGAAGGGCCACATGCGTGGCCGACGAAGAGGTGGGCGCACTTGGCGTGGCGGACGACCAGGTAGTGGCCACAACCGTGGCAGACGAGGAGGCAGGCGCGTCGTCGTCATTGCAGGCGTGGAAGCCGCAGATGACGCAGGTGCGGGTGCAGCAGGCGAAGCAGGCGGCGAAGCTTGGCATGGCACTTCGGGCGGCGAAGCTTGGTCTTGGCCGCTTGGAGGGTCTTGGCTGCTTGGAGGGTCTTGGTCTTGGCGAGGGTCTGGGTCTTGGCGAGGGTCTTGGTCCTGGTCTTGGCGAGGTTGGTCTTGGTCTTGGTCTTGGTCTTGGCATGGTTGATCTTGGACTTGGTCTTGGCATGGTTGGTCTTGGTCTTGGACTTGGTATGGTTGGTCTTGGACTTGGTATGGTTGGTCTTGGACTTGGACTTGGTCTTGGACTTGGACTTGGTCTTGGACTTGGCGTGGTTAGTCTTGGACTTTGACTTGGTGTGGCGGTGCTTGGACTTGGTCTTGGCTTGGGGGTGCTTGGTCTTGGCGTGGAGCTGCGACTGGCGGCACTTGGCGTCGTGGAGCTGCGACTGGCGGCACTTGGCGTCGTGGAGCTGCGACTGGCGGCACTTGGCGTCGTGGAGCTGCGACTGGCGGCACTTGGTGTCGTGGACGCAGCACTTGGCGTCGTGGAGCTGCGACTAGCGGCACTTGGCGTCGTGGAGCTGCGACTGGCGGCACTTGGCGTCGTGGAGCTGCGACTGGCGGCACTTGGCGTCGTGGAGCTGCGACTGGCGGCACTTGGCGTCGTGGAGCTGCGACTGGCGGCACTTTGCGTCGTGAAGCTGCGACTGGCGGCACTTGGCGGCGTGGAGCAGGTAGCGGAACTTGGCGTGGAGCTACCACGGTTGCCGCTTGGCGTGGAGTTGCGACTGGTGGCGCTTGGCGTGGAGCTGCGACTGGTGGCGCTTGGCGTGGAGCTGCGACTGATGGCGCTTGGCGTGGAGCAGGTACTGGTGGCACTTGGCGTGGAGCTGCGACTGGTGGCGCTTGGCGTGGAGCAGGTGGAGGTGGCCTAGCTGGAGGCTGTGGCTTGGCCGGTCGAAAGACTGGTGGTGGCGGCCGTGCTGGTGGCTGTGGCTTGGCGTGACGAAATTCAGGTGGTGGTGGCCGAGCTGGAGGCTGTGGCTTGGCAGATCGAAGAACGACCCCACCTGAACCGTCCCCAGCCCTAGCCCCCCCCCCTCAAGGAGCGAATCCCAGACGCGCTCCCTGCGGTCTGGAACCGTCCTTTGGGGTGGGTGGAGGGAGGTCAGGAGGGGGGCAGAATCTTCCCCTCCAAACTGTCCAAAAAGTCTTTTTTCCTGGGATTGAGTGGGTGAAAAAAAAAATTGTGTGACTTGGGCGTGGCTTGAGTCCTGGGGGGCGGGGCATGAAAACTGGGTGACTGTGACTGATATGCTCTAATTTGTAAAAACATGTCCTGATAATGCTCTATCTTGGACTTAGAGTCTTTTGCTGGGGGCAGGTGATCACAAGAAAAAGAGTTCAGAGAAAAAAAATCTTGAGCTGTGATGTCATCAGGGTGACGCCGGGCTGCCTGTGGCTTGCTTCCGCCCGGAGGGGGAGGAGCTTGCGGGAGTGACGTGTCCTCTCTGCTTGCGGAAGCCCTCCCTGACGTCCTTCGTCGGGAGTGGCGCCTCCGGAACTGCGGTGACGCAGCGCAATCCTCGGACCAAATGGAGTCTCTGTACTCCATGGAGGAGTAGCGCAGCGATTCCTCCTCCATGGCGCAGAGGACCTCTCTCGCTGCCTCGTCAAAACCGTCCAACTTTCGTTTGGAGAAACTGTTATGCTGGCGTCCTACTGTCAAGACTGGGTTCTTGGGTTTTGTTCCTCCAGAAGGCAACGGAAAGTTGGCGCAAGCCAGACGTGAGTTTGAATACATGTTTTAATTTTAACCAATAAAAAAAAGGAATAAACAAAAGGCGCTCACAGTGGAGGTAAAAAACTTGACTAGGAAAACAAAAGACGCGCACAAAGGCGGAAATACAAAACTTGGTAATAAACACAAAACTTGCACAAATGCAGAAACTATGAACAATTAAACAAAAACACTAGCTGTGGCATAAATGAACAAAACTTACTTGGCAAAGAACTGTGACATGACATGAAGCAGAGTGCTGAAATAGTGTGAGGACGCCAGGACGAACAACAGAAACAGACAGATTTAAATAGTGACGTGATCAGTGAAAACAGGTGCGTGACTCGAAACGTGAAACAGGTGCGTGACAAGACAGGTGAAAACTAATGGGTGACCATGGAAACCAAACCAAACAAGGAAGTGCAACCAGGAACTAAAAAGAGTCCAAAAAACAAACACATGGCCAAAACAAAAACATGAACAGACATGACAAAAATGTAGTGTGAGCTTTGTGTTACAGATGACAAAGTGTACTAATATTAGTTATTGTAAAGGTGTCCAAATTGTGCGGCCAGGGAGCCATTTGCAGTCCGCAGCTCGGGTTTTGTGGGCCAGCAACATATTTGTAGAAAAAAATACAACAATAGAAATGTAAAAAAAAAGAGCAAAAAGACATAATGTAATGAGTAAAAGCTGAAATTTTGATACTAATAACTAATAATATTACAATGTGTCACTTATAACACAAAACTGACACTAACTTTTGATTTATAATGTCTGTTTGTAGCATTTTTTATTTTTACAAAAAAAAATCTATCAAAATGACCCTCACATACTTTGACTTTTCAAAGTTTCGACACCTTTAGTTTTTAATATCATCTTTCAGCTTTTTATCTCATTACATTATGTCCTTTTGCTCTTTATTTTTACATTTTTATACTATAGCTTTGTTCCAACAATATGTACCCTGCCTTCCCCCTGAGTGCAGCTGAGATAGGCTCCAGCCCCCTACCACCTCCCCCGACCCCCACCAAAACAAAACTTGATCTGGGGGCCGTGAATTTGGACATCCCTCCTTTAGAGTAGCCATTGTGCAGCTAGCAGTATATTTTACTATCCACTGAAAATTATGGCAATCCATGCTCAAGAGGATTAAATGATTGTATCCACACTAAATATTTAAATACATGTTTTGACTTTGTTCATCTATTAACTATCAAATCGATAGCACTATACAAGCTGTACACTGACCACTCAAAATTATATCTGTTTTTAATGTCTGTTGAAAAGTGAGCTGTGATAGAAAGTTTCTCAATTTTTGTTATGATACAGTTTATGTATTTTCCAATCCAGGCAGCAAGAAAAAAATCCGCTTGTACCAGTTCATCTTGGACTTGCTGAGAAGGGGCGACATGAGTGATTCTATCTGGTGGGTGGACCAGGAAAAGGGCATCTTCCAGTTCTCCACGAAACACAAAGAAGCTCTGGCGAGTCACTGGGGATTCCAGAAAGGAAATCGCAAAAAAATGACCTACCAAAAAATGGCTCGTGCACTTAGGAACTATGGTAAAACTGGTGAGATTCAAAAAGTGAAAAAGAAGCTGACCTACCAGTTTAGTGAGGAAGTTCTAAGGAACTTTTATTCTCATCAGTATACTCACTGAAGAGGCTTTTTTAATTTCCAATTTTTTGTTTTTTTTACAAATACATTACACTATCAATATTTTGCCTTAACTTGTTCAATGTTATTATCTTTTAAAGCCTACGAAGCTATGTACTTTTTGTTGTCATTTTCAACTCAATAAAGTTTATTTAAGTGTACAAAGTGTTTTTTTATTTTCCATAAACACCTTACCATGTACTGTAAAGCAGGGGTCCCCAAACTTTTTGACTCAGGGGCTACATTGGGTTAAAAAAAAATTTGGCCGGGGCCTGGGCTGTGTATATATATATATATATAAACCAATTATATATATATATACACAGCACGTCCTGATGCAGAGGAAATATATAAACCATATATATATATATATATATATATATATATATATATATATATATATATATATATATATATATATATATATATATATATATATATATATATATATATGGTTTATATCAGGGGTCACCAACCTTTTTGAAACCAAGAGCTACTTCTTGGGTACTGATTAATGCGAAGGGCTACCAGTTTGATACACACTTAAATAAATTGCCAGAAATAGCCAATTTGCTCAATTTACCTTTAACTCTATGTTATTATTAATAATTAATTATATTTATCTTTGTGGAAACACTGATCATCTTATTGATTTCTCACAATAAATACATATAGAAACAGATAAATATAAATATGCAACACTTTATTTTTATATTTTCTCTAAGTGCACATTTTTCAAATTGAACATTTTCAAATGATCACTTCTAAGACAGTCTTGTGAAATCACAATATCCCATTTTAACTAGCTAGCCACTAACATTTTTGAACAAATCATGAATTACTTTGCACCATGTTTGTACAAATAATAACTCATGTAAGATACAAAAGTCAACTCTCAAATTTTTAAATAAATCATGTCACACTTTGAACTGGACACCAAATCTGTTATCTGTTTCTTTGTCAGTTAGTGAAGACCAAGGCTTTAAAATATTTTCTTGGATTTTCAAATTCTATTTGAGTTTTGTCTCTCTTAGAATTAAAAATGTCGAGCAAAGCGAGACCAGCTTGCTAGTAAATAAATAAAATTTAAAAAATAGAGGCAGCTCACTGGTAAGTGCTGCTATTTCAGCTATTTTTAGAACAGGCCAGCGGGCTACTCATCTGGTCCTTACGGGCGACCTGGTGCCCGCGGGCACCGCGTTGGTGACCCCTGCTCTAGCCTTTAAATAGACCCCCTTTTAGACCAGTTGATCTGCCGTTTCTTTTCTTTTCTCCTCTGCCCCCCTCTCCTTTGTGGAGGGGGAGTTACACAGGTCCGGTGGCCATGGATCTTCAGCGGAGGGGACCGCTCACCTGTGCATCGGTTGGGGACATCTCTGCGCTGCTGGCCCGTCTCCGCTCGGGATGGTTTCCTGCTGGCCCCGCTATGGACTGGACTTTCACTATTATGTCGGATCCACTATGGACTGGACTTTCGCTGATATGTTGGATCCACTATGGACTGGACTTTCACAATATTATGTCAGACCCACTTGACATCCATTGCTTTCGGTCTCCCCTAGAGGGGGTGGGGGTGGGGGTTGGGGGGGGGGGGGGGGTTGGGGGGGGGGGGGTTGGGGGGGGGGGGTTACCCACATATGTGGTCCTCTCCAAGGTTTCTCATAGTCATTCACATCGACGTCCCACTGGGGTGAGTTTTCCTTGCCCTTATGTGGGCTCTGTACCGAGGATGTCGTTGTGGCTTGTGCAGCCCTTTGAGACCCTTGTGATTTAGGGCTATATAAATAAACATTGATTGATTGATATATATATATATTTTTTTTTAACTTGGGACTTCCCGCAGGCCGGATTTTGGACACTGGCGGGCCGGATGCGGCCCGAGGGCCATAGTTTGGGGATCCCTGCTGTACAGTATAGCACAACAGTGGCCTAGTGGTTAGAGTGTCCGCCCTGAGATCGGTAGGTTGTGAGTTCAAACCCCGGCCGAGTCATACCAAAGACTATAAAAAAATGGGACCCATTACCTCCCTGCTTGGCACTCAGCATCAAGGGTTGGAATTGGGGGTTAAATCACCAAAAATGATTCCCGGGCGCGGCACCGCTGCTGCCCACTGCTCCCCTCACCCCCCAGGGGGTGAACAAAGGGATGGGTCAAATGCAGGGGACAAATTTCACCACACCTAGTGTGTGTGACAATCATTGGTACTTTAACTTTAACTTTTTAAATGGGGCAGATTAACTTTTTGGAAAAGAAATGTGTGTTCAAGAAAAACAACACTTAAAGCTAAGAACTACAACCAACTACTACTACTACGTACTAATAAGCCCATAAATACATTATAATGTATTGAGGTAAAAATAAAGAGCAATTATTCAGAACCGTGTATGTAAACACAGTGCAGTATTTCAACCAGCATTCAAAAATAACCATCGTGCATTAGCCCGGAAGTTTTACTCATGACGTCACCATACTCAGCCAATCAGAGCCCAGGCGTCCTGTTGCTGCGAATTTCAAACGACAATTTGAGTGGACACAAGTAGTCCTTCGACGAACGCGGAACTAGAGGCGAGGCAACCAGACCAACGTGTGTGTTAAGCGGAATTCTCAGTTTCCCTTTGGAAATATTTTTTTTTAAATACTCAACATGAGAATGAGGTTGGTATTTTATCTTTAGTCAGTGTAACCATGTTCGTATAATAGCAGCGCGGGTACATTCAGTGGGCTAGCTAGCTAGCTAACTGAATAGGTGGCTAACTTGTTTATATGTCGTCTTGAGTCTGACTACTACTGTGCTTGTGTGGAAGTGGACACCGTGATAGCTTTCTCGGTCGTGTTAATCAGGAGTTGTGATAAAAAAAAATATTCCTACCGTTACCTTTACTAGCACAGGGCGTGAAATGCTAGCTAGTTCTTGCAAGTACGCTAATGGTTAGAAATCTGCTGCGCCAGTTAAAAAGGATCTAATGCAGGGGTGTCAAACTCATTTTAGATCGGGGGCCACATGGAGATAAATCTACTCCTGAGTGGGCCGGACTGGTAAAATCACGGCACAAAACTTAAAAATAAAGACAACTTCAAATTGTTTTCTTTAAAAAAAAAAAAAAATAGAACCAGCACAGTCTGAAAATGTACAAATCTTAATGTTGTTGGGTTTTCATTACACTGACATGTTGCGGTTAATCATTTATTTGTCGTTATTTATATTTTCTGAATATATTATTTGATAATGTTCATCATTGGCCCTGCGATGAGATGGCGACTTGTCCAGGGTGTACCCCGCCTTCCGCCCGATTGTAGCTGAGATAGGCTCCAGCGACCCCGAAGGGAATAAGCGGTAGGAAATGGATGGATGGATAATGTTCATCGGCCAACTCATTGACTCAAGATAAAAAAATATATCAAATTACAGGATGTTATTTATGTACTTTGATCATTTTCCTTGACTGACGGTGGCACAGGGGTTAGTGCATGTGCCTCACAATACGAAGGTTCTGAGTACCGGTAGTCCTGAATTCACTCCCGGGCTCGGGATCTTTCTGTGTGGAGTTTGCATGTTCTCCCCGTGACTGCGTGCGTTCCCTCCGGATACTCCGGCTTCCTCCCACCTCCAAAGACATGCACCTGGGGATAGGTTGATTGGCAACACTAAATTGGCACTAGTGTGTGAGTGTGAATGTTGTCCGTCTAGCTGTGTTGGCCCTGCAATGAGGTGGCGACTTGTCCAGGGTGTACCCTGCCTTCCACCCGATTGTAGCTGAGATAGGCTCCAGCGACTCCAAAGGGAATAAGCGGTAGAAAATGGATGGATGGATGATGTACTAACATCATGTGCTTTATTTTGTACATATGTTGCATGGTCTACAACTGTGGTGCTCACACTTTTTCTGCAGGTGAGCTACTTTTCCATTGATCAAGTCGCGAGGATCTACCTCATTCATATATGTACTTTATATTTACTTATTTATGAAATATATATTTTTGTTAACAAGTTAAAGGTGTTTAATGATAATGCAAGCATGTTTAACACATAGTTAATATTGTTAATACATTAAAGGTGTTTAATGATAATACAAGAATGTTTAATACATATAGTTAATTTTGTTAACAAGTTAAAGGTGTTTAAAGATAATGCAAGCATGTTTAACACATATAGTTAAAATTGTTAAGAAGTTAAAGGTGTTTAAAGATAATGCATGCATGTTTAACACATATAGATTCCTTTCTTTCATGAAGACAAGAATATAAGTTGGTGTATTACCTGATTCTGATGAATTGCATTGATAGGAATCAGACAGTGGTCCTGATAACGTCCGCATTTTCAAAAGGAGGAGAAAAAAAGTCCTCCTTTCTGTCCAATACCACATGAAAGTGGTTGGTTTTTGTCATCTTATTTGTCCAGCTTCCGTACTCCTTTGTATACACTTTACAAGAAATACATTGGCGGCAAACTCCGTAGCTTGCTAGCTTGTGCACGCCAGCTTTCTGAGACTCTTATGTTGTTAGCGCAGGCAACATGAAGCAGCGCTTTTATTGTGCAACTGTGCAGTCGGTCTTTGGAGTTTTGACGACAGGTACGGCGCCAGAGTCTGTTGAAATAAAAAGACTTTCTCACATTCCTGTCGGTATTTTTTTCTTAATAATGAGCTGGCAGCAGCCAGCGTCATCTCAGAAGACCCTCGGGGGCCGTGAATGTCAATCAAGTGACGTCGTAGTAAAGATTTATGATCGCTCATTTTTAGGACTATTTTTTTTAATGCCTGGCTGGGGATCGACTGACACACCCTCCGCAATCGACCGGTAGATCGCGATCGACGTAATGAGCACCCCTGGTCTACAAAGATACAAAGAATTGCTATTGCGACATCCAGTGGACACATTTAGAACAGCCGTTTCTTTCATTCAAAAAATTTCACGTACATTTTTATACTTAGCAAACTCATCCAGCGGGCCGGATAAAACCTGTTCGTGGGCCTGATCCGGCCCTCGGGCCGTACGTTTGACAACCCTGATATAATGCTTGTGTGTGTGTGTGTGTGTTTCAATTATTTATTGATTTAATGATACCAGTATTGTCGGACATGTCTTGTAAAGATAATTCCAGTGATAGGAGTATGCTTTTAATGTGTAAGAATGTTATGAATTATTAAAACCGGTGAAAATGCACCAATTTCTGGTCAACTTCTGAATACTAAGACCATTTTGTCAAGATTTTAGTTGTGTGACCTTTTTGTGAAATCCGACTTTCAAAATGTCATAACTTACTGAATACCTAAAACGAATTGGTATCCTTGGAACGTTCGCTGGGCAGCACGGTGGTACAGAGGTTAGTGCGTGTGCCTCACAATACGAAGGTCCTCTGTTCACTCCTGGGCTCGGGATCTTTCTGTGTGGAGTTTGCATGTTCTCCCCGTGACTGCGTGTGGTCCCTCCCACTGCCAAAGACATGCACCTGGGGATAGGTTAATTGGCGACACTAAATTGGCCCTAGTCTGTGAATGTTGACTGTCTATCTGTGTTGGTCCTGCGATGAGGTGGCGACTTGTCCAGGGTGTACGCCCGAATGCAGCTGAGATAGGCTTCAGCACCCCCCGCGACCCCGAAAGGGACAAGCGGTAGAAAATGGATGGATGGAACGTTCGCTCAACAAAGAAACAGAAAAAAGAAGTTTCACAGTTAAGGTGTATTTTTAATTGATTCAATTCATGAATTTAGCCTTGGAAGTGACAGAAAATTTGGGGAAACATGACTGGTCTGACTCAACTGAGTCACATCACAAACAAGCAGGCAATTGGCAGGTCAAAAAAATCGGTGTGCAAATTGATCAATTTAAAAGATATGTGGCAAACTCACAGATAAATACCGTAATTTCCAGACTATAAGCCGCACCAGCTAAATTTAGGGGAAAATACAGATTGCTCCATATATAAGCCGCACCCGACTATAAGCCGCAGAGTTTTGATGTGTAATTAGCGTAGTATATAGGGGTTCCTGCTACCACGGAGGGGATTGTTGGGACAGAGATGACTGTTTGGGAACGCAAAGCGTCCCATTTATTAACAATAAATCTTTCAATCATTCAATCAAACTTTCACATCTTTGACATGGCGAACAGCATTCGTGCAGAGTACAAATAATACAACGGTGCAAAGTAATACAAAGTGCTCGCCTGTACGTTATCAAAATAACCAGCCTACCGGTATATGAAAAGTCAGTCTTTAATCGTTGTGTCATCGTCTTCCTCCTGTGTACTAAAACCACCGAAATCCTCTTCGTCGGTGTCGGAGAAGAACATGCCGTATATAAGCCGCACCGTTGTATAAGCCGCAGGGACCAGAACGAGGGGAAAAAGTAGCGGCTTATAGTCCGGAAATTACGGTATATGACTTATATCATAATAGGGATTCCACTGAACATTTTACTCACCTTAGATGTTTTGCGGGGGAGTTTTGTCGAGTGTAAACTTTGAGATTTGTGGCATGTGTTTGGTAAATCCAAAAGTTTCGACATTATGGTTAAACTAGGATATGTGTTTGAGTTTTTTTGCCAAGATGGCACCGCTGTAGTGGCTGCTGTTGGCGGAGCTCTGTGCTCTTGTGTCATCCGTTTGTGTTCCCGGTGTTTTCATGTGGGGTTTTTTTTTTTGCCTTTTGGTTTGGGACCCTTTGGGACTGTGGGACAAGGGGTGTCACTTTCGTGACTTCTGCACTGCTTTTTTGTGGACTTCTGGATCTGCCTCCTGGGAGCCTTTTGGCCATGGAGACAAGCTGCTGGGTTCTGCCACACCAGAGTCCGTTTAGAGAGACTTGAGGAGATGCGGATAAAGAGACAGGGCTGCGGAGCTGGCGCTGAGTGCCGGGAAGGGCGGGCTTCACAGTTTTTTGGCTGAATGAGCAGGTATCGGACACTTCGGTCTCCTTGGACTCATCCATGCGGACTGGCCACTGGCCGAGAGTTGGTGGGCGGCCGAGGGTGGAGTCGGCTCCTTTGGTTGCTTTGTTGGGTCTGCTCCTGTCTCTGGCCATGCTCCCCCTACCCCAGCATACGATGGTGTGTATATGTTTTGTGTTTTTTGTCTGTCTTTGTTTTACTTTTGTAGCTGTATGTAGAAATGGCTGGTTACATCAGCTTTGCTCTTTTAATGTCTTTAATGTTTCCCTCTTACACACATGTTTATGTGTGCTATGGCTATGAGTTTTTTTCCCTTGGCCTCAGTCTGGACCCCTCTCAGGGGCCGAGGCTTAGACTGAATATTTTTTTCTCACTCCCCAGAGCGTTTTCTCACCTTTTTTGTAAGAGGCGCCGGAAGTTGGCAGACCCCTCAGCGATCCTGTTCTGTCTCGCTGTAATGTTTGTCTGATCTTGAATGGGATTGTGCTGAAAATATTAACTTCCCCTTGAGGATTAATAAAGTATTTCTGATTTTGATTCATCAGTACTGGTGTACAGTGGGGATGAAAACAACGGGAACACAGTTGAACTCTGGATACAGCGGCCGTGTCGTTATTAAAATTACGCGATCAAGAGTGAGACATGCGATATTAAACTAGCAGAGAATACACAAAAACCTTTTTGTTTGGTCTGCTTGTCTTCCAGTGAAGTCCACGCTGCGGAGTCTGTTGCTTACCTCAACAGAGCTCTTGTCAGGTTGCAGGATATTTGGGAAAAAATAGGAATTCCGGAGGAGCAACGCCTCCAGAGGACAAGTGACGTGCATAAGCACATTAAAGTAAGGACGCAATCAACAGGCACTTAATATTTCCCCCCGATAATGACTGTCTGACTCTCTGCTACACTTTGATTCTTTCCCAAACAATGTAGGGTTTGCTGGACCTGATGATAGCTGAGGAAGAGGAGCTCCAAAAGAGATTACTGAAAAGCATAGAATCCTGCCGCAAAGAATTTGTTCATCTTTGCAATGAACTTCAGCTGCCCCCCTTCGAGGTACAATTTTGGAAATGTGTGCACCCAGCTTAAATGTTTTGTACTAATATCCTGGGTGTGTGAAGGAGGAGGAGGGTTGCACCATGTTGCAGATGGAGAATAACAGCCGCAAGCATCTGGAGGTGATGAAGCAGCAGAAGAAGCAGAGAGTGGATGAGCTAAAGGGTCTGGTTGTCAAAGACCGTGAGCTTTGTGACATCATGTGCACCAAACCTTTCAGCATTAGCCTGGAGTCAGTACCATCACTGAAGCAACTAGAGACATTTCGTGTCTACCTGGATGATCTCACAAAAGAGAAGGTGTTTCTGATTGGGTTTTTTTTTGTTGAGTTTTTTTCCCTTTGTTTTTCATCTTAAATTTTTGCTTTCAGGAGCGGCGTCATGAAGAATTTGTTGGCGCGAAGAAGGAGATCATGGCATGCATGGATGATCTGGAGCACCAGCCCGAAACCAGTTTTGAGACGGATGTGATGTGCGAGGATGAGGAGGCCTTTACTCTCTCAAAGGACAACATCAAAGCACTTAAACAACTCCTCAGACAGGTGCAATACTTGTGTCCATTTTTTTAATTGTAGCTCGCCCCAGTGTAAAACTAATGCTAATGGTCCTTACTTGTACTAGTTGCAAGAGCGCAAGGCCGAGAATGAGGCCGTTTGCCTGGCGCTCGGCAACAAGATCCAAGAATTGTGGGAAAGGCTGAAGATCCCTCAGGAGGAGCGGGAATGTTTCTCTGAGCACATGATCAAATCAAAGAAGAAGAACATTGAAGCAGTAAGTAGAACTAAACACTAAGTAGAGATGTCCGATAACGGCTTTTTTGCCGATATTCCGATATTGTCCAACTCTTAATTACAGATTCCAATATCAACCGATATACTGTATACAGACACATTATTATGCCTAGTTTTTTGTTGTGATGCCCCGCTGGATGCATTAAACAATGTAACAAGGTTTTCCATAATAAATCAACTCAAGTTATGGAAAAAAATGCCAACATGGCACTGCCATATTTATTATTGAAGTCACAAAGTGCATTATTTTTTTTAACATGCCTCAAAACAGCAGCTTGGAATTTGGGACATGCTCTCCCTGAGATAATCCTGATACCCACTAGAACTATGGGAAGTACTATACTTTGACTTTCACAAAGTGCATTTTTTTTTTTTTTTTTCATGCCTCAAAACAGCTACAAAAACAATGAAGGCACACAGCTACTGTCCAGAGTATACTAGAGTAATAAAGTAAACAATAACATAGTCCTCCTTTAGTGCAAGACTGCCTGGCATACTGTATAACAGGAAATTATAAACTGGGCTCAATCTGAACAGCCGTTATGGGCATCTACATCAACTATATGATTTGCCTGAGAAGCTGGACAGGACAAAAACACATTTTAAAAAATTACTTTTTGAAACTGAGACCGATAATTTCCGATATTACATTTTAAAGCATTTATCGGCCGATAATCTCAGCAGTCCGATATTCTCGGACATCTCTACTACAAGTGTCATATAGTACAGTAGTATGTTGTTTGGCCTAACATGTGTATTCCTTCCTTGTTGCCTTCAAGCTCCAGGCTGAACTCCAGCGTCTTGAGCTCCTGAAAATCCATAGCATGAAAAGTGTGATTGAGTCCATCAGAGAAGAAATCTCTCTTTACTGGACGCAGTGCTTCTACAGCCAAGAACAGCGCCAGGATTTTGTTCATTATCAAGATGGTGATGAAATTTGGTTTAGTGGCACATTTAACACTCACTGGCCACACCATTTACTGTATATACACCTGCACAATTGAATGGCAGATCATGCCTTTTTTCCTTTTTAATGTTCTATTTGCCATGGGGCTATACAAAGGAACCAAAATACAGGCGTGTGAAATGTCTGAAAACCCGTGTTTTTAAACATACATTTTCATGCAAATATCACTTCTGCGTTTTTTTTTTAATTGAAATGTCAAAAGAGGATCTAAACAAAAAGACAGCCAAAAGAGGTTGGTAAATGAGCAATCTAAAGGTGAAATGCACCCAATTTCAGGAAATGTAGTCTTGATTTTCTTTTCTTTCGGGGCTTGCATTACAGCACTTAATGCTGATAGAAATGTTCCTCTCATTTTCGTCAGTTTTCCTTTTTGTCTCAAACGATGCTCACATGCCTGAAAATATTATAAACATCTATTTGTAGGATGTAGTGGTAGTGCTATAGCAGTACCACCACAATAATAAGCATATCGTTGACTGTCAATTAAAAGTTGATATTGTTTTCATAAGGCAGAGTAGGGTTGCGTGGTATAAATGATAGATCTTTTAAAACTATCCTCATATTGTTAAAATGCATGTCGTTGACACATTCTAGCTGTGTCCTGCAAATATGACAGCGACAACCGAACGACCAGATCTTCAACTCCTCAATGTAGAGTCCTTGCTAGTGACTAAGATGCAATGGAAGATGCAATAATACTCTAAACCAGAACTCAATACTGGCGTGATTGATATTTTTATCACAAAATATTTTTTTGTTTTATTTTTCTTCCCCTTTTGCAAACTCATGAAAAAAGTCTCTATACACAGGATGACTTTACCTGCAAAAAACAAATATTTAAATCAAAGCCAATCACAGTTTGTCCTTATTTACTGTAGTTATTTTGCATTATTTACTCTTGAAAAACATGTATTTAATAAAAGGGATTATCAGACATTAACAGTTAATTATCAAGTAAATTAAGGATAACTTTGACAAAAAAATACAACCGAAAATGAAAATGTCACTGCCACAGTCAGCAGCCAAATTAAGAGCCTTTGTAACCATTTTGAAATAACATATCGTTCTAGCAGCAGGCTGTACTATATATCACAATTTATATTTTAGTCCATAATTGCTCGTCAGTAAGGCAGAGTAAATAGTTCTGGTATTCAGTATAATCAGATTGTGCAGGTGTGCCTAATTAAGTGTCCAGTGACTGTGCGGGGCTCATTTCCCAATGCATGTTTCTTTGCGCAGATAATTTCACAGAGGATCTTCTCAACCTGCATGAGGCGGAATTTGAAACTCTGAAAAGTTATTTCGAAGTCCATAAGGAGCTGTTTGAAGGTGTAACAAAATGGCATGAGAATTGGGCCTTATATCTGGAACTAGATGTAAGTACCGAACTTAAAAATAAGCTCTTTAGCTGTATTTGCACGTGACTGGTTGCAACGTCTCATCTCAGAGGAAAGCTAACGACCCATTGAGGTTCAACAACAGAGGTGGAAACCTCCTAAAAGAGGAGAAGCAGAGGAGTGACTTGCAGAAAAGTTTGCCCAAGGTACTGTTTCTGTGCATTGCCGGATGACGCTATTAGAACATTACTCAAAATCTTGATCATATGTTTTATCACTGTGCTGTCATCTACACATTTTGATAATAACATGTTTCCTTTCCCCAGCTTGAAAAGGTTTTGAAGAGCCAAATAGATACTTGGGAGCAGGAGCATGGCAAAGAGTTCTTTGTAAATGGACAGAAGTTTCTGGACTATGTGCAGCAGCAGTGGGAGCAGCACCACATTGAGAAGGAGAAGGAGAAAATGGAGAGGGTATGTCCCCACTTGGACAAAATCAACTATAGTCAGTCATTGGTGTCAATAATATTATTTGTTGGATTTAGCAATTGAAGAAGAACAAACAGACCAAGGAGGACATGTTGTACGGGACTGCAGTGAGGACACCGTCCAAAAGGAGGCTAGGTGGAACTCCTACGACAGGCAAACTAAGAAAGGTCATTTGAATTGAACTTTATGTACATTTATTTGAATGTCTGTTAGTGGAAAATGAACCTGCAATCACCATTTTTGCAGATGGGCACGTCGACAATCTCCACTCCTAACAGCTTCCTCACCTCAGGCATGGGAGGTACCATGTGTCAGTTTTCAATCCAGAAACCTCCACCATCTTCCAGCAAGGTACCGTGATAAATGTCCCACAGGGATCCTTTGTGACTACATAGGACACACAGTCCACTTAGTCTTTAAATGTTAAACAAGATGAACAACACTTGTAGGGTCATGGCCTGCGAACCCCTGGACACCCAAAGACTCCACGTGCACTGGAACGGAACAAGGAAAACCTCACCCACCCTAACCAGAACACTCCATGTGGCACACTCAGGTCTCAGGATACTCAAGATCGCACCTTCACCTTTAACACTGTTGCTGGCTCCTATTCGGAATTTGCGGTAAATGCCGTTTTAACACTCACCAACACACATTTGCCTAACCCTAACCTCACAAAATCTTGAATCAGTTTTCTTTCTTTCTAAGAAGCAACATACTGTGAGTGCTCTAAATATAGACTAATGTGTATAGACTATTTATCTAAATAAGACGATCATTGGAGAGGTTTTTTTTTATTTTTTAAACTCATCACACTGTGTACAACAACTTTAGTTTTTACCTTACTTTTAAAATGATTTGGAGGACTTTAGAAAGTGGAAACGCCAGTACAGCAAGTGTAACGCAAGGGTGTCACACCAACAGCTTATACTGCAACCAACATTGTAAAGCACATGCAGAGTTGGAAGTAGTCACTCCTATCTTGTGGAGTTTTTTATAAGGTACAAAGTACATCTGTAGGTTGCCTACAGCCATAGCTGTTAATGGCAACATTTTTTGATCCATTGCTTATTACAAATTCCATACTTTTTTTTTGTACCGCAATAAATGAACTCAAAAATAGGTGTTATGGTCAGTATAGCTAATTAGAGAGACAAACTTAAGTGTTAATGCTTTAATGACTCCTGCTTTAATGACTGACACCTGCACGGTTCATGTTAGCTCATTCATGCTTGCCACCAAATTCTCTTGAAAAATCTGTCCTGTTGTTGTGAACAAACCATTGATGTATTTAACTGTTCTCTACTTCTTGCTGTGTCCTCGCAGAGGGAACTCTCAAAGGCTTCTAAATCGGCTGTGAAGTCAGGACTGCTCAACTCCACAGTCACTCATCACTGACCCAAGTCCTCCAGCTAAGTGATTTATTAAAGTGGCAAAAAGAACATTTTGTTCAAATTTTACCAAAAATGCAAATATACTTTTTTGTCTATTTCCTTTTACTGAGACATAGTCCACTGTTACTTCTCAGTCACACTTCTCTTTATTTTCGTGGAAAGTAAATGTTTGTTTTTTCCCCACTGTTTTGCTTCTTATTGAAATGTGGCATTTGTAATTACACTTCTTTTTTTCTTTTTTTTGCTTTGTTTAAATCCAATATATAATGCTGTTTAAATCAAACTGTAAATAAACGTCTTAACAAAACGTTTATGCTCGTAAAGTCAATGTCATGTTTTTATTATGATTCAAAGTTAGGTTAGAAATATTTGCAAATTATGTAAGTTTTATTCCCCAAACTTTGTCCATATATATATATATATCTGAAGTACACATTTTTAGAAGAGCCGTTCTCTCCCCAAATTTGTCGCTACCGAAACATAGTACAGTATTCAATAATAAATAAAGAATAGTATGTCAACCTGTCAATATTACGTCTACTTCCCATGTGTAATATTATTTTTTTTTAAATTGAGATTTTTCACAATAAAATTCTTTATTTTTTAACAAATTTTCTTCAATTATCAACATTTTTCAAAATCGATGTGCAATCTTTCTTTGTAAAATGTGTAACCCTGATCAGATTGATTTCTAGGTTAATGGTTTATGAATTTAAACATACCTTTTAACCAATCAGTATTGTATTTATGTTGATAACTCGATATACTTTCTTTTTTGTTGTAAGCACCGAGTGTTTCGGTAGTGACCACTATTAGAAAGTAACCAATAAATGATGACTTTGTAATTATGTCTCATCTCTATCTCAATTAATGCCTTAGGTTTAAACAGATCATAGTATTATCTCAGTAAAAATCTGTCTGAATAATAAATTGTTTTGTTAAACCCTTTTTATTGGTAATGGGACAGCACATTGAATTAGTTTGGCAGATTGCCCCATATAGCATAGAAGGTAGAACATCCCTCCATGTTTGGTTTAAGTCATGCGGGTCATCAATTCTTCAAGAGCCTTTTCACGATGGTTTTCATGAACAAGCAGCACTTCCTTGATTGCACTTTGCTGGAAGCCCATCTCATTAAACTGAGCGAGAAGACGCAGAAACTCAGCAGCCTGAAATCATAACAGCTTCGTGTTAAAATATGTTATTTGCTTTCGTAATGTGCTTTCCAAGATGGACTCACTTTGCTTTCACAGTTCTGGAACATTTCTAAGGCCTCCTCGACTTGCGCTTCCTCGTAACCTAGCTCGCAGAGATTATTGCAGGCTACCAGGTACTTCAAGAGCTGCCGAAAAGAAGTAAGAGTTAAGCATTTTTTTAGTCTACATAGACAGCTTTTCTACTTGATGTACTATTTGTATTAAAAAAATAAAAAACCTGCAACAACTAATGTAGTTCAGGTTTCTTGCGGCAGTTACAGCCTTTGTCTGTTTTGGAGTCGTTCTGCCTGGTGGTAGCTACCAACCATTCTTTTCAATTGCTTTATTGTAGCTTTATTGGAGTGTTGTGTTGGGTTTCGTGAATGGTTGGTAGCTACCAACCATTCACGAAACCCATCACAACACTCCAATACGTGCACCATGACAGCAACCATCCACCCACCACCACGAAAAGAATACCTACCGGTATTAATAAAAGACTATCGATGCTGTCATCTAGCAAAGCTGAATTCGACAAAGCAACCCCCCCGTACCAAAAAGCACTTGA
>NC_084754.1:33634234-33706734 GCF_033978785.1 Entelurus aequoreus | reverse complement strand
TATAAATATAATTTGTGTGATTTACAACAAAATGTGTACATATAGTATAGCCTCCTCGCAGCCAGATTACTTTTATTTGAAAATTTGGTTTGCATTCTTTATAAACATGCGTGCATTTTACACAATTATTACAACACAGCAGAAAAGTCGTCACAGCCGTACGTGACATTAAGGCGGCCCCCCCAGTCCTCCACTGTCTCCGGCTGAAGTCAGCGGAACACATTGCGACAGCAACAAATAGCAAAATGATCGCCTGGATAAATTAATAGACGTCCTCACAAATATTAATATTAGGGATGTCCGATAATGGCTTTTTTGCCGATATCCGATATTGTCCAACTCTTAATTACCGATACCGATACTGATATATACAGTCGTGGAATTAACACATTATTATGCCTAATTTGGACAACCAGGTATGGTGAAGATAAGGTACTTTTTAAAAAAATTAATAAAATGAAATAAGATAAATAAATTAAAAACATTTTCTTGAATAAAAATGAAAGTAAAACAATATAAAAACAGTTACATAGCAACTAGTAATTAATGAAAAAGAGTAAAATTAAGTGCTAAAGGTTAGTACTATTAGTGGACCAGCAGCACGCACAATCATGTGTGCTTACGGACTGTATCCCTTGCAGACTGTATTGATATATATTGATATATAATGTAGGAAGCAGAATATTAATAACAGAAAGAAACAACCCTTTTGTGTGAATGAGTGTAAATGGGGGAGGGAGGTTTTTTGGGTTGGTGCACTAATTGTAAGTGTATCTTGTGTTTTTTATGTCGATTTAATAAAAATTTAAAAAAGAAGAAAAAATGATACTGATAATTTAAAAAAACGATACCGATAATTTTCGATATTACATTTTAAAGCATTTATCGGACATTCCTAATTAATATAAATATGAATCATTAAATGCATTGGGGAAAAAGTGAAAAACTTTTGACATGATTGAAATCAGATGTTGGCGGAGTCCGAACGACCACCTCCATGTGTCGCCAAAGTATCCCCAGCCTGTATAAACGTGTGTACGCGAAGCATGAAGTTGGCGTGAGGCAGCGCGTACTTTCAAGTTGAGTTCACTCTTGATACAACTCAACTTTGTCGTGAAAAAAGGCATACAGCAGGTTTTTGTACGCTTAATACATGAGGCCCCAGGCACGCAGCAACGAGGTAGGCCGCTAGTATTTTGTTTTGCGTCCTCTTTTACTGACATTTTTTTCAAGATCCCTGAGCAAATGTTGAAATAGCATGAGGAAAGCTAGGCTATGGTGCAGGGGAGCCTGGAAATGTCAATTATTTTATACTTCTTTGCACATTTGAACCCCAATCAGTTATGAATTAATCATGGCCCAGTTGTGTACACAAGCATGCAAGTAAGTGATCAAACATAATAGTTTTATATGCCTTTATCCACACTGTCAATGCGGGGAAATGTAGATTACTTTCAGCATTTGGAAGTTTTGGGTTAGAATGTATTGTAGGGTTGAAGTTGTGGGCAACATTGTGAGAGTAACAAAATGAGTGTTTCTCCATTTTTTTCTAGAAGCCTCAGAAAAAACTTGGCTCTCCAAGTACTACAATAATGACCAACATTTAAAATACAGTAGCGTAGTAGGCCTAAGTCAGGGGTGTCCAAAGTGCGGCCCGCAGGTCATTTTTTAATGGCCCCACGGCACATTTTAAAAATACGATTGAAAAAAATAAAAAACATTAAAATTGGTATTTAAAGAGCAAACAGGTGAAATGTAACAAGAAAATGTAGCAATGTTTATTCTAATCACACAAAGCTGCCATGTAGGCTGTTTCTTTCTTTAAAAAATAATAATGAATCAAAATCAATGTCATTATGAATTATTGACCTATTCAAGGCTCCAATTACGTCACATTAAATATTTTGAGATATTTTTTGGGGAAAATGTTGCATATTTTGTGTTTGCCAAGTAAAAAAACGAGCTGTTTTTTTAAAAGAAAGGCCTAAAACGAACAAACAAAAAACAAACAATAAAACTTATAATTGACAGATAGATCTGAAGTTGATCTCGAGATTATTGTGTTAAAAGTAAACAGTAAAAAAAATAAATTATAATTTATTTTTTAACACTTTAATGAGTAGGACCCTTTTGGATCCCCTACAATTTTAGTGTGATTAGTTTTTAAGTGTCATTGCTCAAAAAATAATAATGAATTATGAGTTATTGACATTTTTAAGGCTCCAATTATTATATAATCTCAAATATCCCACTTAAAAATTTTATTGGATGAAAATATTGCATATTTTGTGTTTTATTCATTAAAAAAAGGGTTTTCTTTGACAAAAAGAGCATACAATTTAAATCTTTAAAACATGTTATATTGACAGATAGACCTAATGTTGATCTAGAGATTTAAAAACTTGAATAATAACACAAATAATAATACTGAATAATGACACATTTTTTATATTTTTGGACCAAAACCCTTTGGGGTCCCCGGGATCAAGCCTGAGTGGAAGCCTAAATGTATATTTTTTATACATATATTGTATTGGTTTTTAAAATAAAAATATCAAAATGCCCCCCGCTAGCTTTGATTTTTCAATGTGCGGCCCTCAGTGGAAAAAGTTTGGACACCCCTGGCCTAAGTAGTCATCTTAAACAAAGCCGAGGTAGTATATTTTATATTTTGGGCCATTAACATTTCACAGTTTTAACAGCAACACTGTTTGAGTATAGGAAAATAAAACACTGTACTTTAAGCAAGTGATTATTTGGCGTACCACTAGATGGAGCCTGTGCACCACAGTTTGAGAATCACTGTACTAGGTCAATAAGTATTAAGTAATGATGTTCGCTTTTTAAGGAAGGGGGACCAGGGTTTAATTCCTGTTTGCTTTTGGAATTAGGGTGGAGGTTTAGGGGTTTGACTTTGGAATTAGTTGTATTGTGAGAGTCTGATTTGGCTCAGTGAGTAATTATGCTTACTCTGAGCAAAGGGACCATAGTTTGAATCTTATAAGTAGCTCAAAAGGGTTCATTGTGTCTTTTTCATATATTTTTCCATTTTCTTCCGCCATCAGTGTGTGAATGTGATTTATAACGTAAATTGCTTTGGGTATGGTTTCAGGTATAGTAAAGTGCTATATAAATACAGTCCATTTACCATGTTCTTAATAGTTTGAATCCTAGTCCGGGTGTATGGGTTATGTCATGATTACCAGCTTAACTTAAGTACAATATAACATTGGGGTTTGGGTTGTGAAGATTGTATTTGTACAATTTCCACCTCAAAACTGATGTTTTGGGTTTCAGTGGTGAGCCAGCAAGGCTAACAATTAATTATGGTCATAAATTGATCAAAGTTAATAAAATTTTTTATTTACTTTCCCTAAATGTATTAAAGTATTAATTATATTTTTTCCATGTAATATTAGGCTCTGGTGGTGATGTTTTTACGTTCAAAACTTTTATCCAATCAGAATTCAGCTAGCTTGTTGCCAGCGCTGCATGAAATCTGCCAAGGCCTTCTGAATCAACAACGCGACGGCCTGTGCAGTGAGAGGAACAGGGCACATACAGTTGATAGACATTTGCCACAGCCAATCAGATCGCGAGTTGTTGACAGTAGCCCTTCTAGTTTGCTTTACGTTGAAACATTGAACGTGACTTTCACACCTCCTGTTATTGGCTACTTACTTGTGACTTGCACAAGTGAGTAACCAATCACAAGTTGTGAGTTGCGAGAGCAGGAAGTGGCACACCGGAGCCATACCCGCTTGCAGAGAAATCTGATATCTACTCGCTTTTTGAACCTACAACGAAGGAGAGCAGAACATTAACTAGGTTGCAGATTTATACTCTCAGGCCATTTTCAAGAAGGACATTTCAAGAGAAGCTAGATCTTGTGAGACGAGGTCCGAGCGAGCTAATTTGTCCCAGCCGGTGAAAGGATTTGTCTGCCTCTTTCAATCCAATAGCGGTACCCTGGCTTCCGGTGACTGTTGCAAATTGTTCTTTCAGATATTTTTTTTCCTTATTTTTTGACGCGTAATATGTTTTATGATAATTTACATTTTGACAGTACCACATAGGTGTTTTAACTGCTGATGCGGGTGTTGTTGATTTTTAAATGCACTGGAAAATAGCCCGTTTTGTCGACTATTGAGGTGATTCGATGGCCAGTAGTGCACAAGTGTGTTACTGTATAGTATTTCTCCAGCTGTAGTCATGTGGCGACATAGATGATGGTATTATGAGAGATATTTATTGAAGTCGGGCTAATGCTGCATTCCATTTAGCTCGGAAGTTGGAAGTCGGAGCCGAGTTACAAGATCGGAAATGAAGATGGCCACATCCACGAAAGCTATTTTTGTGCTTGCCTTGTCTGAATACAAACAACTTATGGGAAAATATGAACTCTTTCTGCAACTTTCAAACACGGCGGATGAAGAGGAAACACAGATGCTATTGCTAGCGACACACAGCGTATAGACCACATGAAATAAATGTAGTTTACACTATATACCATATATAAATGTCAAACAATACATTGTATATGGCTGATTTACTGCCACAAAAACTAATCAAGTGCTAATGGATATAGAAGCAGACTTCATTGTTTACATCCAGAGCAGCCATCTTTGAAACGTACTCGGGGATGGTGAGAATGCTCCGACTTTGACTCGGAAATCCGACCTCGAGGGGCGTTCAAATTGAAATTACGAATAAGAACTGGGAAATTCCTACTTCCCAGTACAAGTGGATCGCACCAGAAGTAGGACATCAATGAAGGCCTAAGTGTGAAACTGTGGTTTTAACACCAGATTTGGAGGTACATGCTTTGAACGTTGTCTGTCTATCTATGTTGGCCCTGTGATGAGGTGGCGACTTGTCCAGGGTGTACCCCGCCTTCCGCCCGATTGTAGCTGAGATAGGCTCCAGCGCCCCCGAAGTAGAAAATGGATGGATGCTTTGAACTAGACAGCGACAACATATAAATAAGTTACAGACCAACGTTACAGCACCATTATTCCTCACATTCCAAATACAACATATAAATAACAGGGCCAACATATAAATAAGTTACAGACCAACGTTATTCCTCACATATATTTTGGAATCAATGAATTGTCTCTCTTGAAATCAATTAAGTGTTAATACTGAGGCATGTTGTACCTTGTCTGGGCTGTTGTATCCAGTCTTCTGCAGAGCCAAAATGGCCGTACGTAAAGGGTAACCTTTGTCAGTGACAGCTTCCAGCAGCTCCCTCTCCTCTCGGCTGAGAGCTGACAGCAGTTCTGTCGCCGAGTCGAGGAAAGCTCCTCCGGTCTTCAAAGCCTGCCGAACATCCCCATGATACACATATTACGTACTTTTAAGTCAGGGGTCCTTAACCTTTATGACCTCAGGGCCCAGCACAGAGGGGCCTACTCAAATATTAACAGTGAATTAGCAACCTTACTCTTGATTTGAATTGTATTCAATAATTATATCTTGAGTGCAGCTGGGATAGACTCCAGCACCGCAGTAGAAAATAGATGGGTGGATAGATATCTGCTCAGAAATATTATTTAACACATAAACCTTGAGCTTAGGTCAGGCTGATTAGAAAAATAAGTACTAACCATGTATACTGCATAAGAAGGGACAAATAATTAATTTATATATATATATAATAAACCCCGGCCGAGTCATACCAAAGACTACAAAAAATGGGACCCATTGCCTCCCTGCTTGGCAATCAGCATCAAGGGTTGGAATTGGGGGTTAAATCACCAAATGCTGCTCACTGCTCCCCTCACCTCCCAGGGGGTGGACACGGGGATGGGTCAAAAGCAGAAGACAAATTTCACCACACCCTCGTGTGTGTGACAATCATTGGAAGTTAAACTTAATGTACACATATATTCATATGCATGCATATACATGCATGCATACATTATATATATATATATGAATGCATACATACATATTTATGTAAGTGTATGTATACACATATATACTGTATATACATACATACCTGTATGTTGTGCTCAAATTAACACATTTTTTAATGAACATGTTTCTGAACTATCAATAAGTGCAAATATAAATACACCTTCACCACTTAAGTCATCATTTTTGTGTTTACCAAACTTCTCTAAGACTTTAGCTGCAGACTTCTTCGGTTTGTTTGAGATTGTCATTACTGCCACAAGTGGTGGAAAAGTGTATTACAACTGAGTACCGTTGCGGCCCATACTGAGTACAGCAGCTGAGAAACCGACATTATTCGGAGGCCCTCTTGGGCCCCATCGTTAAGAAACACAACTTGAAGTCATTTCTGTACCTTTTGCCTGCGATTTTTAATGGAGGGCCCTGCAGAGGAGGGCCGTTGCTGCTGCAACCTGGAGGCAGTGGGGCCAGCGGGGGCTTGCTTCTGGGGGTGTAGTCTTCCCACAGCACTGTGAGCACGCTGCTTCTTCTTGCTGCTCTTCTGTCCTGCTGGGAGACACTCTGGTGAGGCGCCTCTGTGGCTCCTCAGGGACAACTCCGGCCTACAGCACGGCGTGTGAAAGTCCAGGTGCATGTCTTGCACCCTGGCGAGGACGGCACTGCGGGGCCGCTCTCGACACCTGGCCAGCTCTCGAGGAGCATCTTCAGGGGAGGAGCCTTCGTTGTCTTCGCAGTAACCGTATTCTTCATCCGAGTCGGATCTGAGGAAGCTGAGAGTGCCGTGGTGCAGCCAGTGAACGTCCGCAGAGTTCAGGCTGTAACTGCGAGCCCGAGACTTGGAGCTCCAAGGGTCAGCGGTGCGATGAGGGCCCCCCCTGCAGCACTCATGAGGGCTGCTGAACATCAGCCAGTAGGGGGGGCAGGATGGAGCTTCATAGGCAGGCTGCTGGCATGTCAGTATCAGCCTCTCCAGGTTAAAACCATACTGCACAGCAAAGGAGGTAAAACAAGTATTTTAAAATGATGTAACGGCCAAATGTGTCCCTGTGTGAACATCCAACGTGTCATCGTCCTTATTTGCTCTGTTTTCATGATGTTCCAATTATGACAAATATATTTCCTCAGGGACATGACATACCACTTTAGCTAGATGAGCGTGCCACGTATAGACCCACAAATTCACAGAATTTAAAAATAGATAGAAATATTTATTACATGTTGGTACGATGCAGTAAAACAGAGGGTTTTAATTAAAAATCACATCACCATTTTTGATCAACCTCTCTCTCCTAAAACACTTGACATTTTTTTACTTTTATTTTTTGTTGTTTTTGATTTTTTTAAGACAGCACATGGTATTTGTAACAAACATTGTTAGACAAACAATGAAAGGGTC
This sequence comes from Entelurus aequoreus, assembly GCF_033978785.1. Taxonomy (NCBI): domain Eukaryota; kingdom Metazoa; phylum Chordata; class Actinopteri; order Syngnathiformes; family Syngnathidae; genus Entelurus; species Entelurus aequoreus. The sequence goes on along the minus strand of NC_084754.1, from coordinate 33,699,419 downwards.
AGATGGGACATACATAATTAAACAATTAAATGTGGCATTAATTAAAATTAAATAAAAATATTTAATTCACTATTTCACACTGTACATATCTGATTTGATTAACTATTTGTTTAACGATTTCACAATTTATATTACGATGAAAATATTTCACAATTTAATAAACACTTTGTGGTAGCATGTCGTTAATTTATTTCAGGGGTGTCAAACTCATTTGAGCTCAGGGGCCGCATGAAGGAAAATCTGTGCACACGCGGGCCGGACTATTAAAATCATGGCATTAAAACAAAAAATGAAGAAAACTTCAGATTGCTTTCTTTGTCTTACTTTGGCCAAAAATAGAACAAACACATTCTGAAAATATTACAATAAAAATATAGAAAAAACTACCGGCAGCGGTAAAGTTTAGATCCATGAAGGAAAGAAGAAAGTGAATGAATGTTTATAATTGAATACATTTACATATGCATAAACATTTGTTTTCATTTGTATCATTTTTTAAAGGAATTAAGTAATGTTTATGACAACTTTTTTCCAATAGAATGTGAGATATAACAGGATAATGCATACATTTATCATTTGTTTTCAAAACGCTTACAAAAAAAGTGGGACCCCAAAAATTTACTGTTGGACCCCATTTTTATGACTTGATGGGGCCCCCGGGAAAATGCCTAGCGCCATTGGTGCGTGCAAAACAGCAGCAGGTGGCTGTGGCCTGCGGGCCGGTTCTAATTCTAATCAAATATCATAGATAATTCCTTGGCACCCCTGATTTATTTAATCTGTCAAACGCAAACATTTTAGAAATGAACAAAACTAAACGTGTCCTGGGCCAGAAATCACTCTCCACCATTCGCTGGTGTTGCCATATCGGAGTTTTTGTGTAGAAATTTGGGGAAATAACAAAAATAGTACATTTCATTCACTAACCGTGTTACAAAACAGGTCAGCTAGAATAATTAATTGAATAAAAAATATTGACATTTAATTATTTAGTGCATTTAAAATGATGCACAAAGCAGACGTGCTATGTACAGGAATTGTTCTCAACTATAACCTTAGGGAAACATTTGACTTTTTACATTTGTATGCATGTACAACACTTAAAACCTTCATGTGGAATTAAATTGTGAAATGGATTAAGCAAAGCAGTCAAACAAAGTACTAATATGATCCAGTTTAAGAAACTGTTCAAACGTAAAGTGTTTACAAAGTATAAGGAATAAGAATCCTAAACATTTTGAACATTATTGATGATTGACACACATTCTATGACATACAATCAGTAAATGACATGAACAGTACTGATATTCATTTCCTTATTCTTTCACCTGTTGTTAAGAATCTAAAAAGGGAACAATTGCGATAGAAATTATTTCTAGACGAAAAAGGGTCGTAGGATTAAATAAGATCTACTCTTTTTCGCACATTAGAATGTGAAACTGTGAACATGTAATGTAAACATTGTAACAGTATATCACTACGGCATATTGTTTTGTTTGTGTCTCTTCTTTTTGTAGTTATTAAACATGTCCAAAATAAATACAACAGGGCGTCAAAGTCAATGTGAGGTTTATGAAATAATTTAATCATGAAATCAATAATGAAAACATTAAATAATAAAATTGTAAAATATTTGATTAAATTGTTAAATATAATTTTACATGAATGTCACATTGAAGTAATCATTTGTAAGATGTGTTTGTTTAAGTCGGGCCCATTTCACCCTGCAGGTGTGTGACATCGAACTGAATAAAGATGTGCTCATGCAGGTGTTGTTCAAATGTCATCAAATAGTGTGCGTGTGTGTGTGTGTGTGTGTGTGTGTGTGTGTGTGTGTGTGTGTGTGTGTGTTCTTGTATTTCTACCCTTCTTGAGACATCAACAAGGAAAAGTACCTTCCATATGAGGACCGGTGAACAAGTCAGGACATAAATCATGGTCCCAATAAGGAAAACCATTGCATCTAATAGAGAATGTCTCATTTGCACCCCTGGTGGTGAAATCTATCAAAATTAGGGTGGTCCCAAAAAGGAGGGATTTTTCAAATTGACTGTTTGTCGGTTTTATAAGTGCGCCCCCTCTGGTCAACATATGAAATAAGTGTGTGTAAGAAATTAATATGTGCCCTCTTTGGCCAAAATTACTTAAAATAAATATGTATATAGAGAGATACTGTAATAACGGAGTAAATAATGAAGATTAAAAACCAATAACAAAAAAAATAAAAATTAACTAAAAGCAGTCTTTTACACAATGTGTCAACTTTTTTCTTATGAAATTGGGAACTTGGGAATTTCTCATATTCTTTCTGTTTCTGTAATATTTCTTGTAAAATTAGTACTTTTTTATGTAAAATTTGTACTTTTTACTGCAAAATGGTGACATTTGTCATATAAAATTTGGACTTTTATCTCAAAATTGCCACTTTTTTTGTTGTTCTTGTAAAATAGTGAAATTTTTTGAGTAAAATTATGACTTTTGTCATAATTATGCAAAGTAAAATTCCGATTATTATATTAAAATTACGAATTTTATTATAATACTGCCAAAATTCTAAGTTTTTCTTGTGAAATTCCAACTCATTTTTCACAGCAAGATTTTTTATATTTGCATAGCATGTATATATTTTTAATGTTGTAAATACACATCTTTATATATCTACAAAGGGTGGTCCTAAAGAGGTAGGCATTTTTCAGAGGTCTCAAGAAGGTAACATATACAAGAATGTGTGTGTGTGTGTGTGTGTGTGTGTGTGTGTGTGTGCTGGCAATGCTTACTTAATGGGGACATCGCTCTGTTTAAATTAAGATTTAACCAGGTCACCTTTAGGGGAAACCTTTTTAAATGATAGTCAGATCCATTCTGAAGATGCCTAAATGATTTTTAAGCTTTGGCCCATAAAACATGTAGGGTTAGGGTTAGGGTTAACCCTAACACGTACAAATTTGTGTGAATTATGCAAAATTATTTAAATTTGGTCCCCATGAACCATATTAACTCTTTTTCCCCAGGGTCCCCAGTAAGAATGATCAGCACATTACTTCATCAATCCAGAGATTTAAAGACGTGTACGAGCTAACTGGGCAGTTGCCATTTTACCTCTTTTTTTATGCCTCCACAACCTGTAGAAAGGGTGATCAAATGATGATCAAAAACTTGGTCCCCATTCCAAATGATAACCAGTATGTGTGCATGTGTGTGTGTGTGTGTGTGTGTGTGTGTGTGTGTGTGTGTGTGTGTGTGTGTGAGACAGAACTCCACCAAACTTAAAGTTATATAACGCATATCATGCGATGTGACTCCAATCACATTTATTTTGTCAAATGACTATTTATGACAATCAAGCATTGTGATCATTATAAAAGCAAACATGTTGCTTTGGCTTTTGCACTTGATCACATGAAGTGTAACTCAGACGTGGGCAATTCAAGGCCTGTTAAACTTTTCAATCTGGCCCGCCAGACATTCGCAAATCATTTTTTTAGATCTTTAAAATGAAAACTGTAGCTGCCATTATGATGTGCAGTGATGTTTTCAAATGACCGTAAGTCTTGAACTATACAAAGTATTTCAGTGGTTGGTATCCGCGCTTTTGCATGATATACTAGTTACCAGAGGTGTGGACTCGAGTCACATGACTTGGACTCGAGTCAGACTCGAGTCATGAATTTGATGACTTTAGACTCGACTTGACAAAATGTAAAGAGACTTGCAACTCGACTTAGACTTTAACATCAATGACTTGTGACTTCACTTGGACTTGAGCCTTTTGACTTGACATGACTTGCTACTTTCTCCAAAACCTAAAGCTTAAAAAGTTATTTGGGAGTGCTCCGTAGCTTTCATTTTGTACGTGTCTGTCTATCAGCGTGTGTGCTGCGTGTCAGCGTGTGTGCTCTCAGTACAACAGCCAATCAAATTAGATCTACATTGTTTTCATCACACAGCATTCAGCCAATCAAATTGCAGGACAACCAATGAACAAGAGTTGTCAAACAACGCGCCAGTGAGAAAGATTTATACTAAAGTTGGTTTCGTTCGGGTATAAAAACTACGACTTGGTCAACAAAAAACGAATTGCCGTATGCAAATCACGCAGTTCGAATATTACAGACGGAGACGCAACAACTTCAACAAGATGCACAAAGAAGGGTAAGTTTTGAATGTAAGATAACGTTTATTGGCTAAGTAACGTGACTTTTATTTGCTTTGTAGTTAAATCAGTGAGGCTGTAAACTCACTGCTAACGTCATAACCATAGACATCTTATAAGTAGACGCAGCATCGAGCGCTACTGCTTACTGGCGCAGACGAGATGCGGGGCCGCCATCTTGGAGTGGTGATCCGCTCCACTCAGTGCAATTCATTTGGCAGGAGCAATGAACTGTCAGCGCATTTAATTCATTTTACCTCACTGAATACCACTCATTTTCACGCGCTTTTTTGTCATACGTGTAGCTATGATAACGGACACATGTTTTATTATTCATAGTTTGCTTAACAGTAATAGAATATTCTTATATGCTATAAGTGACCAGACGTCCGAGATCAAAACTGGGAATATAAGCCCAGAGAAGGGGGAAAAAAACGGTCAGCTATTTTTAAATTGAAGAAACAATATGATTACGTTATATATACATGCTACATAAACAATGTATGAATACATTAGATATCTATATATCTTATAGACCGTATCTCTGTTGCTGCAGCAGCAGAGAGTTTATTCTGTCTTGACACTTTGTATTGATATTTTGTATTACATTCTTCCCTTAAATGATCATGTTTACAGTGATTGTTTTATATGTATTTTTTATGTATGTCGCTTTGGATAAAAGCGTCTGCCAAATACTTAAACATATATAAACACCTGAAAGTCTTTATATCAGCTAAAACCTCAATCTGTTTCACTGGATTCAGAATAAAACCAAATGCTGTCTTACCCAACAATGTTAGTATTTGAATATTGTTACTTGAAGACTTATTCCTGGTTACAATTATACTGTTAAGAAAGTATTGTCTTATATTTTGCCTAAAATGAGAATGCATCATAATCAGTGGCGGCTGGTGAATTTTGTTTTAGGTGGGGCTGAAAGTTTGTAAACCAAACCCCTGTAGGGGCGTCATCCTCCCCCAGAAGATTTATTTGTGATTTTCACATACAAATATTGAAGATCTTTGCTCCTTCTCAACTCTGTGGTAATGTTTTCATAAAATACAACCAATAGTACATTAATGTTAAATCTTACTTGTGAAAAGTAATCCCCCGATTCCTATTTTCAACAGTCCGCTCATTTGAGTAGGAAAACGCTGAACACCAGCCCGGCATCTTTGTTTTCTACCTGTCAACTGTCAGTTTAGGCTGCTCGCCGGCTCCTCATCACCACTTCAAGATGCAATTTGCTCGCGTCACAGCAACCAATACTGCGTCTACTTATAAGATGTCTATGGTTATAACATCATTTCAAACACGGCAATTTGCTACCTTATTCATACTTTTTGTCAAGTGATTTTTTTAAGCAGGGTTGCATGAGGTACCTACACATAACGTTACGTTAGTCAATGTATCACACACAGTAACGTAACGTTAGACGGCGGTCAGCAGCACCGCGTATTTTAGCCACCTACAAAAAGACAAACATAGTCAAATAAAGGTCAGTTAAAATGTATACTATATTAAGAATATGTGTACATATTGCATAGGGCCCTGACATCTAAAAAGTACAACTCTGTTCATTGTTATGTTCATGTATTTATGTTTTTCATGTGTACACACACATAAACACACATACAGTATGAGATGAGATCAATGAGATAAGGTAAGAACAGAATAGAAACTGCTGTGGAACCAGTTACAATGCAATATGCCATGGAAATACAATGTTAACACTTTTGTACAAATAAGTACAGTTGCACTTGTTTTTGCAAATGTGTTTATTCTGTAAAGGAATGAGTTAAATGTTTAAAATTGTTTAAACTATTAAAATGACTGGTTAATAGTGCTATTATGAATTGCAATGTCAGTACTATTTTTTTTCCTGCTATTTCAAATGCACTTGTTTTAATAAATAAATACAGCGGTTTAAAAGCATACACAATCTGTGTAAAAATATTAGTCTGTGGTTAAAAGGACTTGAAAGGACTCGAAACTCAAAATGCAGGACTTGTGACTTGACTTGAGACTTTCCAGTCTTGACTTTGGACTTGAATCGGGACTTGCCTGTCTTGACTCGGGACTTGACTCGAGACTTGAGGGCAAAGACTTGAGACTTACTTGTGACTTGCAAAGCAATGACTCGGTCCCACCTCTGCTAGTTACTATGGTCATCTAATTAGTTACTATGGTAATCTAAGTCACAGCAGCTCAGACGAGGCACCAAGCAGTGTGGGTGGGGAGCGTTTCCACAGAGTGTCTCCAGAGCGGCCAGCCTGAAATGCGGGTGTCAGGGACAGACCCGGAAGGAGATTTTTACAACAAAGTTCTAAAGCTTAGTGATGTATCAAATTGCAGGTGGGTTTTTTTCTTTTACTCTTCACATTCATATTTCGCTGTGTTTGTTGCATTTTTGTCGTGTTTCGCTTGATTGTAAAATGTCGATCGGGGTGTGACGTTCATATGTTGTCAATATTCAGTGTTTTATCATTCATAGTTAATATTGTAAATCCCACATTCTTTATTTTCATGTACATTCTGCGTGTCTCATTCAGTAAAAACATTTAAAATTCCATTCCGTTTAAGGCGGTCTGTCATAACGTTTTTAGCATTCAATCAGACATTATTGTGAGGTTTTGTATTAGTGTTCCTAAAAATACATATACCGGCCCCCAGACACATTGTGTTCTCTAAATTTGGCACCTCGAGTCAAAAATAATTAGTAATAGTGGACTTGAAGTGGGTGTGGCATGGATGATTGTTTGGCGCCCAATAAAAGACTTGAGGAGCCAAGCCTGGTTTAAGGTTAACAATGTTAACAGTGCCCAGGCCCGGTGTAACTGATGTGTTCGTGTGTGTGAGAGGTGACCTGAGTTTCTTGCAGGATCCGAGGACAGTCAGGCACGGAGATGTCTGGAGGCGTCATCAGGTAAACGTCCTGCCCCAGAGAACCCAGCGGGGTTCCAAATGGGACATCTTCCAAAGTGCTCATTTGTCTCCTTTAAAAGAGTATTTAAAGGTGCCGTCACAATCAATGCAAACAAAAACATGTGGACATCAATCTTGTGTCAGCACTTACCTGTCAGGTGTCTGCCACTCAGGTGGGTTGGGAATGAATGAATGAATGTGTGTGTGTGTGTGTGTGTGTGTGTGTGTGTGTGTGTGTGTGTGTGTGTGTGTGATCACGTGGGTTAAACCACACTAATCCACTGGAATTATTTCAAATCTTGTTTACCAATATTATCTCATCAATGCTGTAACCTGTCTAGAGAATGGCGGACAATTATTAGTACCAACTTTAGTTAAAATACACAATGTAACTCCTTGTTAACTGCATATAAGACGTAGTTTTATACTTCTCTATTTAAAAGCTGCGTACGTTTAGAATGCAGACTTGGGAGGATTAGGACGACGCATTAGGAAGGTAAAACCAGCACAACACTTTCCACAGATTAGTGGATTACAGCACACACAAAGTGGAACATGACCTCTTATCTAGTTGAATAAAACAATGTTGTATTTATATTTGAAAACAAAGACTTTAAAAATTGACAATGGTGCTCTGAAAGAAAAGGAAAGTTTCAGGCAGGGAGAACAGGTGCAGTTTAATCACATTTTAGAGTACAAGCAGCGTGGTTGAGGTGGAGCACGACTACAGACCAACCTTCTAGTAACAGCATATTAACGTCACTAAGTGGAGACTTTCCACAGGCGAGACAAATCAAAATACTTTATGACCAGACTGAGTCATGAGAATCCTGCTGAGGTGAAAGGAAAAAAGCCCATACAATGCTAAACGGATATATTAATAAATTCAACCCTGTTATGATTTGCTGTGACACAACATGTACATATATATTTATTATATACTGCAATCCCTAAAGTGTGGGCTACACACCATTCATAGAGAAAATATGTCTGTTTAAAAGCTCCCTGTCACTTCCGACCTGCTTGTAAAAACATGTTTTTCCCAAACTGCTCCACATTTACAGTGTGGACACCATTCTTCTTACAATGGTGCTGAAGAGGATATATTGATGCGCTCATGGAATATCATGCCCTCCTCATTTAAGGCATTACTTGGCATGGTTGTGACACACTGTGAGCGCTCCTTATTCTTATGTGTGTGTGTGTGTGTCTATTTGTTTGTGTCCTTTCCTTGCTCATGCCACCCCTCACCACAACAAAATAAACTACAAATAATGAATAAAAATTGCATTATCTTTATATAGATAAAATGTTAACAATCACCAGAGATTTAAATATTTTTTTTCTTTATAAAGGTCCAACCTGTGAGTGTGCTGCTGGGGAATTACAACACACAAGCACAAAGACACACAAACACAGGACCCAAGTTGTCCTCAGTTACATCCACCTTCATTGTTCCTAATAAAAATGTCCCTATGTTGATGTTGGGGCTGGTCTAAGAACAGCCACAAGTTGGTATCCAAAGGTTGGTAGTCATTTAGGAAAATACAGTGAACTGTCTTTGAGTGAAATGGACGACGTGTTTCAGTTGTTAGCAGCGTCTGCCTGTCGAGGCCAGTTCTCCTCTTCGATGCCTGAGTCGTAGTCCTCTTCGGTCTGCTCTTTGGTCGGAGCCCTGAAACACAAGTGAAAACACCAGATTAGGCTCACAAAAAAATTGTCATGTAAGATTTCATTTCAGTGGATTTCCTCAAATGTTGGCCTACACACTCTTCAATGCCATGTCTAAGAAAACCCACCAGGTGCTACCAAATAAAAGATTCTTTAAAAACAGCTATATGACCTCGTTCAGACACAAACATTAAAAGAGTAAAAAAACAACTTCTTAAACAGTATAGAGATTCGCTAGTCAGATCATTTTCACACCTACAGTCATGGTCAAAAGTTGACATACACTTGTAAAGAACATAATGTCATGGCTGTCTTGAGTTTCCAATAATTTCTACAACTCTTATTTTTATGTGATAAAATGATTGGAGCACATACTTGTTGATCACTAAAAACATTCATGAATTTTGGTTCTTTTATGAATTTATTATGGGTCTACTGAAAATGTGACCAAATCTGCTGGGTCAAAAGTATACATACAGCAATGTTAATATTTGCTTACATGTCCCTTGGCAAGTTTCACTGCAATAAGGCGCTTTTGGTAGCCATCCACAAGCTTCTGCTTGAATTTTTGACCACTCCATCCTTTCATCCATTTTCTACCGCTTGTCCCTTTTGACAAAATTGGTGCAGTTCAGCTAAATGTGTTGGTTTTCTGACATGGACTTGTTTCTTCAGCATTGTCCACATGTTTAAGTCAGGACTTTGGGAAGGTCATTCTAAAACCTTAATTCTAGCCTGATTTAGCCATTCCTTTACCACTTTTGACGTGCGTCTCAGTAGACCCATTATTAATTCATAAAAGAACCAAACTTCATCAATGTGTTTTGTGACCAACAAGTATGTGCTCCAATCACTCTATCACAAAAAAATAAAGAGTTGTAGAAATTATTGGAAACTCAAGACAGCCATGACATTATGTTCTTTACAAGTGTATGTAAACTTTTGACCACGATTGTACATGTGACGTCCCAGTGTCCATGCACACTCTCTAATGTGACCATTGGTCATACGCTGTGTGACTCCTGTACACTGGGGGGCGCTTATTTCCTTTTAGCGCAAATTAATGTATTGCTTTTTTACGGGTGACCTATCACGTCACACCACAACAAGGCATCTGCGGCTCCTTACAAAGCGCTGTTTATTGATCACAGAGACGAAGACATGGACGAGTCAACAGTGCAGTTCTTGTTGTGCCTGATGTCCGCTGTAGTATTGCCTGATGTCCGCTGTAGTATTGCCTGATGTCCGCTGTAGTATTTCCTGATGTCCGCTGTAGTATTTCCTGATGTCCGCTGTAGTATTGCCTGATGTCAGCTGTAGTATTTCCTGATGTCCGCTGTAGTATTTCCTGATGTCCGCTGTAGTATTGCCTGATGTCCGCTGTAGTATTGCCTGATGTCCGCTGTAGTATTGCCTGATGTCCGCTGTAGTATTGCCTGATGTCCGCTGTAGTATTGCCTGATGTCCGCTGTAGTATTGCCTGATGTCCGCTGTAATATTGCCTGAAGTCCGCTGTAATATTGCCTGATGTCCGCTGTAATATTGCCTGATGTCCGCTGTAATGTTGCCACACATTACAAATATTATGTCTCTAGTGGCTATGCTGATGTTATTTAGCAGTCAGAATCAAGAAATGATCCGAGATTCCCTTTCCTAAGAATCATAAAACCAATATTTAGTTTTTGACAACAACTTTTGGGGTACATGGAGTCGACCAACTTCTGGCACCGGACAACAGGTAATGTAGCCAAGGACAATTGTACCACGTTCCATAATTCCTCTGCATGTCTTGGTTTTGCCTCATGGACAACATGTTGTATATGTCAGCCCACAAGTTCTCTCTGGGATTTAGGTCCAGGTATTGTGCTGGCCACTCCATTACTTAAATTCTGTTTAGCTGAAACCAAGATTTTGCTCACTTGCTTTTGTTTTTTGGGGTCATTGTCTTGTTGAAACACTCTTTTCAGGGGCATTTCCCCTTCAGCATACAGCAACATGACTTCTTCCAGTATTCTGATGTACTCACACTGATCCATGATCCCTGGTATGTGAGAAATAGGACCAACACCGTAATACGAGAAACATCCCCATACCATGATGCCTGCACCACCATGCTTCACGGTCTTCACTGTTTACTGTGGCTTGAAGTCAGTGGTTGCAGAACATCTGACAAACTGTCTGTGGCCCTTAGACCCAAAAAGAACAATCTTGCGCTCATCAGTCAACAAAATATGACGCCATTTCTTTTCAGGCCAGTCAGTGTGTTCTTTGGGAAATTATAACCGCTTCAACACATGTATTTTTTTTTAACAATGGGACTTTGCTGGGGCTTCTTGCTGGTAGCTTGGCTTCACATAGACAATGTCTGATTGTTACAGTACTAACAAGCCATCTTAGATCTTCTTTGATCCTCCTTGAGCTGATCAATGGCTGAGCCTTTGCCATTTTGGTTATTCTCCGATCCATTCGAATAGTCGATTTTCTTTTTCTTCCTCTCTTCTCAGCCAAAACATGCACCTGGGGATAGGTTGATTGCCAACACTTAATTGGCTGTAGTGTGTGAATGTGAGTGTGAATGTTGTCTTTCTATCTGTGTTGGCCCTGCGATGAGGCGGCGACTTGTCCAGGGTGTACCCCACCTTCCGCCCGAATGCAGCTGACATAGGCTCCAGCACCCCGCGCGACCCCAAAACGGACAAGCGGTAGGAAATGGATGGATGGATGGATGGATGGATGGATGGATGGATGGATGGATGGATGGATGGATGGATGGATGGATGGATGGTTTTGGCTGCCACTTTAAAGTGTTTGATATCATTTTTGCTGAACAGCCTATCATTTTCTGCACTTCTTTATAGGTGTTTCCCTCTTTTGTTAATTTCTTAATCAAAGAACGCTCTTCTTCCGAATGACCCAATTTACTCTGTTTTTCAAGGACAAATGCACAGCCCCCATATGCAGCGTCAGTCGCCTTGATCCTTAAATAGCGACACTTGTTTTACACCAATTTTTTTCACATAATCAATGACCTCACTAATTTTACTCTGCGCTGCAATTTTTTTGAACACGCCCTTTTCAGTAAATGATTCAGTTTCACAGAATCAGCAGCATGCACATCCAGCCTGTTGGGTCTGTTGGTTTTCTATACCTTACTAAACATTCTAGAAACGTACTTGCTGTGTAGAAGTTGAACCTAACCAAACAGTGATTTACTGTATCTTGCTTGTGATGCGGTACTGCTATTATTTTTGAACACAACTGTATTTCTTCTGTAGTCCGAATGAAGCCGGACTACATTCTGCATATCTTTAGCCACCTTTTAAATAAATCTCAGCTTCTTTTTTCCTCCCATCGATGGACTTCAAAATGCTCAGTTCTTTTAATTTGTGAAGCAAATATACAGTCTTCTTTTCATTCCAAAACCGGATACTCCTAGATGCTGCCGACATCATGTTGGAGTTGTTGCCTACGTTTTGATTGAATGTGATCTGCTTCTGGGTTGCGAGACTGGCACATGCACGATACGAAGGGTCCCCTGCGGCAGCACACACCTACCCAAAATAACTAGTTTTCAATCACATAATCGAGGTGTGTTAATCTGACTTTTCAAAAGCCAAATAAAATCAGATTGAGGTGTTTTCATGGGTTGCAGAATGCTTCTTTTGGTCCAAATAATTTGATTAATAAGACTAATTTAGTGCATGGACATGTGGTCAGTGTTGAGTTGGTATTGTGTGTGTACATGGACTGTGAGTTGAGGTATGCAGTGGTAAAACACTACCTGGGTGTGATGGTTGCAACAGAATGGAGATAAAGATGACTGAGATAAGGGTGATTATTACAATAACATCCAGCACGACAGACAGACATGAGGAAGAAAAGCAGTTCTGACCTGATGTATCTGGGCTGCGACTTCCCTTGGACCACATCGTTGTTCAGCTCGACAACCATGATGTCTGAGTGTGGCACCTCAAACATTGGCTCCAGGAGAAGCTTTTCCTGTGGGGAAATTATATGAAAACTCTCTGAAGTGAGGAAGGAACAAATAAAGAAGCGCTACATGAACATGCAACAACCCTAACTTGGATCAGCACAAAATAATACATCTTCAGCCTCCCACACAGACTAATTATTGCACGAGAAGCTCAAAATTGTCCTGCTTTAAGGACTTTGCTCGTGCACACCCAATTTGCCGTTGCTTTGGACAGAACATTTTTGGTAAAGCTTATAACGCAGTTTTACCGTTTTACCTTTAATTAAAAGCCTACTGAAACCCACTACTAGCGACCACGCAGTCTGATAGTTTATATATCAATGATGAAATCTTAACATTGCAACACATGCCAATACGGCCGGGTTAACTTATAAAGTGACATTTTAAATTTCCCGCCACACTTCCGCTTGAAAACGTCTCGGTATGATGACGTATGCGCGTGACGTAGCCAGTTTAACAGAGGTATGGCTTCCCCATTGAAGCCAATACGAAATAGCTCTGTTTTCATCTCATTATTCCACAGTATTCTGGACATCTGTGTTGGTGAATCTGTTGCAATTTGTTCATTGCATTATGGAGAAAGAAGCTGAGCAAGCAAAGAAGAAAGTTGTCGGTGCGAAGCGGATATTTTGCGAGGGAAGTCAGCAACACAACACAGCCGGTGTTTGTTTACATTCCCGAAAGATGCAGTCAAGATCGAAGAACTCGGACAACAGAGACTCTAACCAGGAGGACTTTGATTTGGATACACAGACGCGATACCGTGAGTACGTAGCTGCGCTTCCAAACATTTGATCGCTTGCTATAACTAGCTCGAGCTAGTAGCTAGGAGCTAGCATAACAAACACCTAGGTGTTTGTTATGCGGGATTAATTTGTGGCATATTAAATATAAGCCTGGTTGTGTTGTGGCTAATAGAGTATATATATGTCTTGTGTTTATTTACTGTTGTAGTCATTCCCAGCTGAATATCAGGTCCCACCCGCGCGCTTCCAAACATTTGATTGCTTGCCCGTACGTGCGTGTCATGTACGTAACTTTGGTTAAATATATAAGTTTTATGAACCTTGGGTTAGGTGAACGGTTCTTTGGGCTGAGTGAGTGTGTGTGTTGTGCAGGTGTTTGAATTGTATTGGCGGGTTATATATACGGGATCCCATCCGTATAACCATGTAATCCTACTCAGTAACAGACAAACATGGTGGTAAAGGTATTCAATAAAACAAGATTACACACCATGATGGATCTGAGCCCACGAGCTCCAGTCTTTCTTTCCAGAGCCATGCGAGCGATGGCCTTCAAGGCATCTTGAGTCACACGGAGTTCACACTGAAAGCGAAAAAATTCAAAGGTAATTTTTGCTTCAAAACAAAATATCTAAAAAATGGCAAAGAAATAACACATCAGGTTGACCTCAATATAAGACATTAAAATATACAAAACTTGTTTTTGAAGAAAATACTTTTAAGACAAAACCAAAGACATTATTAGTGACCCAAAGGGTAGATTTGTAATAATACGTATATCATAATTCTAAGCTATTTGACATTTGTGTGATGATAATTAATTTATCTCCATTGTCTTAAATAATTAACAATTATCAATAAATCTTAAAGTTCTCCTCTTTTGTTTGCTCACTTGCTAGCAACCTTTGAGACACTTTTTTCCCACTGGGTTTGTGTGCGTGATAAGAAGAAAAGCTCAGACTATCTTGGAGAAAAATCACCTGTTGGTTTGCATGTATAAACCCCCTAACGCCCAAACAACCTGTCTTTTTCAGCCTTTTCTATATTATTTTTGGATCAATATGGGAATGAAAGAAGCAGCGACACTTACTTTGTCCATGCTAAACAGAGCCTGGTACTGTGGCACCACAGCATTGCGTGGCTCAGTCAAAATCCGGACTAGTGTCTCTTCATCCAAGCTGTGGAGAGGAACCACCACGGGAAGACGGCCCACAAACTCTGGGATCATTCCAAATTCAATCAGGTCTCGCGCCTCTACATGCTTCAGCAGCCTGTCTTTCTCCTCGATCTCTGCCACCGTGTCAGTCTCGCCGCTGGTGTTGGCCAAGTCAGCCGCAGCTGCTGCACGGCGTCCTTTTCCCAAGTTGGAAGGCGTTCCAAAGCCTAAATACTACATGGAATGATGACGATTAAAGCGGAAGGAAAAATGAAGACAGGCAGGCAGGCACATTAAAAATTACCTTCTCATTCTTCCTTCTGCTGATGATTCTGTCGAGTCCATTAAAGGCACCAGAGGCCACAAACAGGATGTTTGTTGTGTCCACTTGTACGGTCTCTCCTCTCAGCTTCCTGGAGTTTTTCTCAGGAACATTGACGATTGTACCCTCCAAAAGTTTAAGCAAACCCTGACAAGACAAAAAAACCCCGCAATTTAGCATAAACACCCAATGTCGTTATTTCAGGCCACAACCACTGGGAGAGGCTGCATGTTTACAAACTTTCTGAGCATGTGCAAGTGCATTTAGATGCACTGTTTATTTTCAATAACTAATGATATTTGGAGCACAGGATGGTTTGATTAGCAACTTTTAATATCCAATCTATGGAAGTATTATTGTAGCAAAATTATTTGCAAACGTGTATCTCAATCTGTGCATGTATAATCCAATTCATGTGCATGTGCACAAATTTGTGTGACTCTATATCAATCTGAGTGTGTATTCAGATCCGTGTAGGTGTGTTTTAGATGCATGTAGCTGTGTTTTAGATGCGCGTACGTGTTTTAGATGTGCGTACGTGTGTTTTAGATGCGCGTACGTGTGTTTTAGATGCGCGTACGTGTGTTTTAGAGCCGCGTACGTGTTTTAGTCGTCTGTCTCTTCCTAATCAGAAAGAACCCTCGATAGGCTGTCTACTTCCACGTGACTTTTGCGACACTTCTGCCGTGTAAGATTTGAGCGTGCACATCCAGATTTGTGAGCGTGTAATAAAATTGTGAGCGCACATTCAGGAGCGCATGTAATATAATCTGCGCGTGCCTATCTATGATCTGCGAGGAGTAGGAACCCTCTCTTGGCTGGTTTTTTTTAAGTTTTTTTTTTACACGTGACTTTTGCGACACTTCTACAACTTGTGCGCGCGCATTCAGAAGTGCGTGCATGTAATACAACCTACGTGTGCCGATCTGAGGTGTGCCTACATTTGACCAACTACTGAAGACACCACAGAATTTACACCAATCAGAAACAAAGTACAGCTGAGGTGTGTGAAAGAGAGACGCCAGGACCCGCCTGATGTTGTTTATGATTGGTTTAAATTGCGTGGTGTTTTCCTTGATTGGTTAAATGTACATAGTGTATTGATGGCTTGGTCTGGGATTGGTTATTTCAATCTGTCTGTACAGCAAATTGAACGTATAAAGCAGGGGTCCCCAAACTTTTTGACTCGGGGGCCGCATTGGGTTAAAAAAATTTGGCCAAGGGCCAGGCTGTGTTTATATATATATATATATATATATATATATATATATATATATATATATATATATATATATATATATATATATATATATATATATATATATATATATATATATATATATATATATATTATATATATACATATATACATTGTCTTTATAATACGTTTTGTCATTTAACATCAATTAACATTGATGTTCATCAACATTTAACATTGTCACATTATCGATGGGAAAATTCATTTTTAGACAACATGATTTGCCTGAGCGGCTAGGAGACACCGAGAGTAACAAGCGGTAGAAAATAGATTAGAAAGGAAAGATTAAAAAAATTAAATTAAATTAAAAACCTTTTTTTTTTTTAACTTGGGACTTCCCGTGGGGCGGATTTTGGATGCTGGGGGGCCGGATCCGGCTCGCGGGCCGTAGTTTGGGGATCCCTGGTGTAAAGAGAGTTGTCCAACTCCCACTTGCCTTTCCTTATACTCTCCACTAGTCGGCGCCTTGCAGCCACTGATCATGTTATTCTGGGTTGAAGTCAACAACAATGGACCACTCCAAAACACTTGCTCAGAGCTAACAAGCTTCACTCTTTGAGAGTGACAGACACGCAATCTAACCGTTTCTCACACGACACGCCACACTTGACATTTCTCACCTAGATATTCCTCATTCATTACTCCATTTTTTTCATAAAAATAAACTTTGGTTTTCGCAGCTTGCCATAGTTCGAGTAACGATTGATTGATCAAAATAACCATGCCATCAATTCATTGTGCCTAAACACACAGAAGACACTATGCAATTTAAACCAATTACAAAAAATGTAAGGCGGGTCTTGGCGTCTCTCTTTACGTTGTACGTTGTTTATGATTGGTTTAAATTGCGTGGTGTCTTCCGTGGTTGGTTAAATGTAGGCACACCTTTAATAATACCACCTTAACTATTGACAACAAAACAATTATATAAAGCGACTCGTAGAGGAACCTTGGTATTATCTTTGACCCAACTCTCTTGTTTGAGTCACACATTAATAGTGTTACTAAAACAGCCTTCTTTCATCTACGTAATACCGCAAAAATGTGTCCCATTTTGTCCACCACTGATGCTGAGATCATTATTCATGCTTTTGTTACGTCTCGTCTTGATTATAAATAAATAAATAAATAAATAAATGGTTTATACTTGTATAGCGCTTTTCTACCTTCAAGGTACTTGAAGCGCTTTGACAGTATTTCCACATTTACCCATTCACACACACATTCACACACTGATGGCGGGAGCTGCCATGCAAGGCGCTAACCAGCAGCCATCAGAGGCAAAGGGTGAAGTGTCTTGCCCAAGGACACAACGGACGTGACTAGGAAGGTAGAAGGTGGGAATTGAACCCCAGTAACCAGCAACACTCCGATTGCTGATTACTGTAACATATTATTTTTGGGTCTCCCTATGTCTAGCATTAAAAGATTACAGTTGGTACAAAATGCGGTTTATAGACTTTTAACAAGAACAAGAAAGTTTGATCATATTATGCCTGTATCCACTCGGCATCCATTGCATCAGTCACCCAAGGGGGATCTTCACATCCACAGTCCCATCCAGGGTTTCTGGTTGTTCCCATTGAGTTGAGATTTTCTTGCCCTGATGTGGGATCTGAGCCGAGGATGTCCTTGTGGCTTGTGCAGCCCTTTGATACATTTGTGATTAAGGGCTATATAAGTAAACTTTGATGATTGGTTGAAGACACCTCTAATACACACATGCAGATTGTATTACACGCATTTGCTTCTGTAGTAAACGCTTACGAATCCGGATGCGCGCGCGCTCAAATCTTACACGGGAGAAGTGTCGCAAAAGACACATGTAAGTAGACAGCCTGTAGAGGTTTATTTCTGATTTGGCACAGACAGACAACTTAAAACATACGTAGGCAGATCTAAAACATACGTAGGCAGATCTAAAGCACACGTACGCGGATCTAAAACACACATACTTGGATCTAAAACACACGTACGCGGATCTAAAACACACATACGCGGATCTAAAACACACATACGCGGATCTAAAACACACGTACGCGGATCTAAAACACACATACGCGGATCTAAAACACACATACACGGATCTGAATACACACATACGCGGATCTGAATACACACATACGCGGATCTGAACACACACATATGCGGATCTGAACACACACATACGCGGATCTGAATACACACATACGCGGATCTGAATACACACATACGCGGATCTGAACACACACATACGCGGATCTGAACACACACATACGCGGATCTGAACACACACATACGCGGATCTGAACACACACATACGCGGATCTGAATACACACATACGCGGATCTGAATACACACATACGTGGATCTGAATACACACATACGCGGATCTGAATACACACATACGCGGATCTGAATACACACATGCAGAAATACACATTTCAAAATAATTTTGCAACAATAATCCTTCCATACAAATCTAAGTAAGATTAAAGACTAAAAGCTACCACTGAGTTTTGGGCATATTTATGTATTAACTTTTGTTTCTGACCTGCTGTACTCCCTCTCCTCCCACATCTCGTAGCTGATGGATGCCAGGAACACTGCCAATCTTGTCCACCTCATCCAGAAACACGATACCTGCAAAAAAAAAAAAGAAAAAAGTCCAAGATGGTCTACCTGATTGTGAATAAGCACCTGCATTGTATTCCACTGTATTTTCTAACAACTCAAAGAAAATCTTTTAATGTTTAAGTCACAACTACACGGAAAGGCCACAACACTAGATTTATTGTTTGTAGGCTGTAATATCAAGCTGCAATTTTCTAATATTTTGCCTTGTTATGTAGCTAAATAACCAAATAAAAACTGCCAAATACAAAGTGAGTATTAGATTAGAGTCAGAACGTGCTTGTGTAGCTATGTATATATAATGTTGCGGCCAGTGGGTGTTGGAATGTGCGCCTTTCACTCAGCCTTCTCACCTTGCTGCGCTTTCTCCACGGAGTAGTTTGCATCTTGCAGCAGTTTGGCAATGACCGACTCGATGTCTTCTCCCACATATCCGGCTTGTGTTAATGTGGTGCAGTCGCATATTGCGAAGGGAACATCTAGACAGCGTGCTAGTGTCTGTGCCAACAACGTCTTCCCTGTGATAAGATTGGACAGGTCATGAGTACATCTATAAATAAAACTTCCAGGCTTTGCAGTCATTAATCAGTGCTACACCACTATGTGGAACAATCCAGCAGTGAACAGACCTGAGCCAGTTGGACCAAGAAGTATGATGTTGCTTTTCTCCAGTTTAATTTCGACATGTGTGGAGTCCAAGACCTCACCCCCCCTCCTCTCCTGTGGTGCCTGCTGACTAGTCTGCTGCTGCATTGAGGCTCCCAGAGCGTTGCCATGGGGGCTGATCCCTGCAATCTGCAGTAGCTCTACAACAACAACAAATGTACTGAGAGGATTTCATGACTGACCTATTTAATTTTGGTAAAGACACTTTACAGACCACAGAAAGTGTTGGACACCTTCCGACTAAGCCACTAGGCGAGTTCCAAAACAATAAGAGGCCACTGCTTTTTTCATGCATTCAATGTGGGCAGCTTTGGTGAGGAGGATAAAATTACACACGTCGAAGTCGGTATCGGTACCAGTGCGGATTTGTAAAGTGAGCAGGACTAGATCGTAAATAGCAAAGTACAGATGTTTGAATGTAGGTCAGTGGGATACACAGTTTTGAGATCTTGTCGGAGTGAGTTCAAGCCATAAAGAGCACACCACCTGCTGTCATGGTGTATGTATAATAGGATAGGGCTGGGCAATATGGCAAAAAAATGTATCATGAATAACTTTTTTATATCATCCGATCTCGATTAATATCACATGTATTTTTTTTAAAATTAAAGTCGGATTGTCCCGTGCAGGATTATAGTGAGTACCGTTGCATTACTACTGTGTACTACAGCAGTATTTTGTAACAGACATTTCCGCGAGGTAATATATGCTCACAACTGACAACTGTCATTTTGTTCATATCTATAATTGTGCTTCCTAGAGGAGCAACAATAAAGGTAACCCACCCTCCGGTTCGTACTTCAGTTAATTGACTTGATTGTATTACATGCATGTTGCCTAACAAATTACCATTTGTAAGTAGATTTGTGATTATCATAACGTAAGGATTGTTTTAGGCATTTTTTATGCAAGAGTCAGAGGCCTGTACATTTTGGCATTTGTCCAATAACAGACAATAAAAGAGCAAATAAGTACAAGCAACATGCTACTGAAGCCTTCGACACAAATGAGTGTCCTGATCACTTACTTGTGAATCTGTATTCATCCTCTCGTCTTCTCATCTCTAGCTCTACAGGGAGAGGATCAAAGTGCTCACATCAATATTATCATTAGCACTACACAGTCGAGAGAAAACAATTGATACTTTGTGACATCATTATTGAACAAATGCCAAATAACACAGCCTACAAGTAATGCAAAGTTATGCAACCACTATTATCACATTTTTTTTACAAGTAGGCAGCACTTGACTGTAGAAAGTCTCAATCTGTAAAATGTTCTCAGCATCTAGTTTAAGACTGACTTAAATCTACAACTCTTTCTAAATGTATTTTTTTCTCTATTCCTCAACACTAGAGTAAAAAACAAACATAATACTGACCACGAGGTGTCAGAGAGGGTTGTTTCTCCACCTCCACTTGCTGGCGACTGCCGGCAGGGATGTTGTTATAGATGCGCTTGTAGTGATTGTACACAGCCACGGCCAACACCTTCTTCGCATAGGACTGACCCACCACATATTTGTCGAGATAAGCGTATATCTAGACAAAAAAATAAACTACTTAAAAATATTACAAGTATAATGCCAAAGACAGCATGGGTGTGTGTGTCTCCTTTGTTGCTTTCTCACCTTCTTGGGGGGAGGGGGAGGTTTCTGTGCAAAAGCGAGTTTCACAGCTTCCGCAGCAGACTCGGGCTCTTTGTTTAGCCCCTTCTTTGAGTCCGTCTCAGTCAGAACCACAAAAAAGTGTTGGCATTTCTCACATTTGACGAATCGTGTGGATGCTTTAAAATAAAAATGGGAGAGACATGAAAATAAGGCAGTAAATTAGACATAAGCCTTGACATACAGCTGCAACGTTGTAAAATTAAGAAAAAACCCTGAGTTCATTACAATAATTATTTTAGCCAAATAATTTGAGTTGTATAATGCATAATAAATGTGAATTACATTGACCAGACTGTATGCTCTTTCCCAATCTAATAGAACCAGTAAAATGATTTATAAATAAATGGGCTTCTACAACAATAACAATGTTCAGTGAGGTTCACTTTGTTTTTATTGTGGTTGCGGTTAGAAAGTATTGGTTTGTAATATTTAGCTCGGCTAGTATTGGATCTCATTGGAGTTTACGTAGTACCTAATTACAATTCCTGTGAATGTATATTAAGTGTTCTTGCAAGATTGTATACATTACAATCTATAGAACATTTCCTGCAGTGATGGCCGGTAAGTTTCAGAAAACCAGGAAATGTGCATTAGAAGGCTCGTCAATGTTCTTCTCTCCAACTTGAGCAAAATGAACAGCCTGACTACATCACTGCGATCACACAACAATGACAGAGCTGCAAATCAATGTAAAAGCGCATATTAATCAGTGTTGGGTTAGTTACTGAAAACCAGTAACTAGTTACAGTTACTAGTTACTTTATTTCAAAAGTAACTCAGTTACTAACTCAGTTACTTAAACCAAAAAGTAATGCGTTACTGTGAAAAGTAACTATTTAGTTACTTTTTTTTTCTTCTTTTTTTTTTTAAAGCTCCCATTAATGCCCTTATAGCCTTCATTTCAGTACTGTTATTGCACTGGAGAATAATACAATCTGTTGATCAACTTGACATGCATTTGCATCACTGAACTCTGCTAAGCAATGTGCTCTACATACAACACACAAAGACAAAGATATGTTTCAAAGGGCCAATTTATTTCAGGCCAGAACAAATTGACAAAACTATTTTAAATAGCTGCAACATAACATACATAAGTAACAAACAGCATAATAACAACATAGCTGTAAACCAAGGAAGTACTTTAACTTTACATACCAAAGCCTAACCAGGCGTTTTTTTCTCCCAAGGAATTCTGAAATAAAATCTTGTCTGAAGCCCAGAACACTCTACACATTTCCCCAGTTTTAGTTTAGAGATAAGGAAAGTTGGCCTGCCCCACTAGCATCCCTCTTTTTGTTTGTGAACTTTATAGTCTATACATTTAGAGTGATGTGATAATCAAACACTCTAGAAGTCTAGAAATAAAGAGTATATAAGAGAATTGACTGTGTGTGTACTATAATTCATAATAACATTGATTATGATTCAATATTATGTTTTGAGCAATGACAGTTTGAAAGAAAAAAAAAACAGCTTTGTTTTATTAGTCAACATTGCAACTCTTTCTAAATTACATTTAACCTTTAAGTTTTTTTATTTCAATTTTGTTATATGTTTGTTTTAATAGTATTTTTAGAATGTGCTGTGGGCCTTTAAAACATTAGCTGTGGGCTGCAAATGGCCTCCGGTGCACACTTTTGACACCCCTGCTATAGATAATAAAAAATTAAATCTGATAAATCTATCGATAAAAAGCTGAGCCTGGCGACGCATGCGCGTCAACAACTCTCTCGCTCTCTCTGTCTCCGCCCCTCCCTCACGAATGCTGCTGCGCGCAGCCCTCCCTCCCTCTCTTTCCCCACACTCAGACACACACACAGCGTGGCTCCTCCGTGTGACACAAGAGATTCAGAAGAACGACACCGTAGCGCTGCAATAAAACACACTCAGATGTTCTGTTTCTAGCCGATACTACATAAACAATAACGTAAAATAACGCAGTAACGCATCATGTAGTAACGGTAACTGAGTTACTGAATATAAAAAATAACGCGTTAGATTACTAGTTACCGCCGAAACTAACGGCGTTACAGTAACGCGTTGTCCCAACACTGCATATCACTGTCTATTACAACCTGCTCGCATGGAAATAATTTTGAAATTGTAGCCTACATGTGTGAAGCTATTTGTTACAATAAAAGCATAAAAGAAGAGGAAAACAAAGAGGCTTGAAAAAAGCCTTCAATATCTGTGTCTTTGTCCTTGTGTGTTTAGAGCAAGCTGTACTAGCCATGTCTTTTAGTGTGTGTTGAGATTAGTTGTGCTTAATTAGTTGATTAGTACAGCAGTGCTGTTTTACAGTCTTTACATACTGCAAAAGCTTCATCAGTAGCCTGATTTACTAAGATCCAAACACTACATGCTAAACAGCGTGTGCAAACAATACATTTGCGCGTAATATTAGTGGGTGTATTGCGTGTGATCTACCAACACTGTGTGCAATATAAAAGTGGTGAAGACCGCCTTGTTTTTGTGTGTACTAGGTAAAAGAATTCAACAATACTATAATGTCTTTGAAAAAAAATAGTACGCTGTAACGTACATAGGCGCATGTTAAGTGTTTCAGTGCGCGCACACACACACATATAGCGGACAACCAGAAACGGTGTGAAGAGGAAAAATGGCAAATACTTCTACTGGTTAATAAAGCGCAATAAGGAGGTATTTGGGCTTTAAAACTTTCGATTAAGGTGACGCTTTAAACACAGAAGTGCCTCGCTGAAAGCAGTGCTTTAAAACATGCCTCACCAAAGGTGGCAGGACAGTATTACCATCTGTGCTTCAAACTTAGCTAAACATTTAAATACCGTAATTTCCGGACTATAAGCCGCTACTTTTTCCCCTCGTTCTGGTCCCTGCGGCTTATACAACGGTGCGGCTTATATGCGGCCTGTTCTTCTCCGACACCGACGAAGAGGATTTCTGTGGTTTTAGTACGCAGGAGGAAGACGATGACACAATGATTAAAGACTGACTTTTCATATACCGGTAGGCTGGTTATTTTGATAACGTACATGCGAGCACTTTGTATTACTTTGCACCGTTGTATTATTTGTACTCTGCACAAATGCTGTTCGCCATGTCAAAGATGTGAAAGTTTGATTGAATGATTGAAGGATTTATAGTTAATAAATGGGACGCTTTGCGTTCCCAAACAGTCATCTCTGTCCCGACAATCCCCTCCGTGGTAGCAGGAACCCCTATATACTACGGCAGGGGTCACCAACCTTTTTTAACCAAGAGCTACTTCTTGGGTACTGATTAATGCGAAGGGCTACCAGTTTGATACACACTTAAATAAATTGCCAGAAATAGCCAATTTGCTCAATTTACCTTTAACTCTATGTTATTATTAATAATTAATGATATTTACACTTAATTGAACGGTTTAAAAGAGGAGAAAACACGAAAAAAATGACAATTAAATTTTGAAACATAGCTTATACTTATACTCTTTAAAATTCAAAATTCAACCGAAAAAAAGAAGAGAAAAACTAGCTAATTCGAATGTTTTTAAAAAATTTAAAAAAGAATTTATGGAACATCGTTAGTAATTTTTCCTGATTAAGATTAGTTTTAGAATTTTGATGACATGTTTTAAATAGGTTAAAATCCAATCTGCACTTTGTTAGAATATATAACAAATTGGACCAAGCTATATTTCTAAAAAAGACAAATCATTATTTCTTCTAGATTTTCCAGAACAAAAATTTTAAAAGAAATTCAAAAGACTTTGAAATAAGATTTACATTTGATTCTACAGATTTTCTAGATTTGCCAGAATAATGTTTTTGAATTTTAATCATAATAAGTTTGAAGAAATATTTCACAAATATTCTTCGTCGAAAAAACAGAAGCTAAAATGAAGAATTAAATTAAAATGTATTTATTATTCTTTACAATAAAAAAAATAAATTTACTTGAACATTGATTTAAATTGTCAGGAAAGAAGAGGAAGGAATTTAAAAGGTAAAAAGGTATGTGTTTAAAAATCCTCAAATCATTTTTAAGGTTGTATTTTTTTCTCTAAAATTGTCTTTCTGAAAGTTATAAGAAGCAAAGTAAAAAAATTAATGAAATTATTTAAACAAGTGAAGACCAAGTCTTCAAAATATTTTCTTGGATTTTCAAATTTTATTTGAGTTTTGTCTCTCTTAGAATTAAAATGTCGGGCAAAGCGAGACCAGTTTGCTAGTAAATAAATACAATTTAAAAAATAGAGGCAGCTCACTGGTAAGTGCTGATATTTGAGCTATTTTTAGAACAGGCCAGCGGGCTACTCATCTGGTCCTTACGGGCTACCTGGTGCCTGCGGGCACCACGTTGGTGACCCCTGTACTACTTTAATTACACATCAAAACCCTGCGGCTTATAGTCGGGTGCGGCTTATATATGGAGCAATCTGTATTTTCCCCTAAATTTAGCTGGTGCGGCTTATAGTCAGGTGCGGCTTATAGTCCGGAAATTACGGTAATCATCCAGACCTGCACAATGAATTTAAAGGTAATGTAGTTAACCAGCTCCCCTGCTGTGCACATATAGATACATAGACGCGTACACAGCTGGTTGGCTTGTTGCCAAATAGCAGCGGAATCTAAACCGCCAACGTGGCATAAACTAATGCAAGTGAAATATTGAATTTTCTAACAAATTCATACAATTTGTGTTTTATCTTTAACAATGTGTTGTACCTGCTCCATGTCTTATCTGTGTAGTTTCAGACATATTATTGTTTTTAGTATTTACTAATTATCAGTGATGGGCAAGCTACTTGGTAAATGTACAAACCCCGTTTCCATATGAGTTGGGAAATTGTGTTAGATGTAAATATAAACGGAATACAATGATTTGCAAATCCTTTTCAACCCATATTCAATTGAATGCACTACAAAGACAAGATATTTGATGCTCAAACTCATACTTTATTTTTTTTTTGCAAATAATCATTAACTTAGAATTTCATGGCTGCAACACGTGCCAAAGTAGTTGGGAAAGGGCATTTTCACCACTGTGTTACTTGGCCTTTCCTTTTAACACTCAGTAAACGCTTGGGAACTGAGGAGACACATTTTTTAAGCTTCTCAGGTGGAATTCTTTACCATTCTTGCTTGATGTACAGCTTAAGTTGTTCAACAGTCCGAGGGTCTCCGTTGTGGTATTTTAGGCTTCATAATGCGCCACACATTTTCAATGGGAGACAGGTCTGGACTACAGGCAGGCCAGTCTAGTACCCGCACTCTTTTACTATGAAGCCACGTTGATGTAACACGTTGCTTGGCATTATCTTGCTGAAATAAGCAGGGGCGTCCATGGTAACGTTGCTTGGATGGCAACATATGTTGCTCCAAAACCTGTATGTACCTTTCAGCATTAATGGCGCCTTCACAGATGTGTAAGTTACCCATGCCTTGGGCACTAATATACCCCCATACCATCACAGATGCTGGCTTTTCATCTTTGCGCCTATAACAATCCGGATGGTTCTTTTCCTCTTTGGTCCGGAGGACACGACGTCCACAGTTTTCAAAAACAATTTGAAATGTGGACTCGTCAGACCACAGAACACTTTTCCACTTTGTATCAGTCCATCTTAGATGAGCTCAGGCCCAGCGAAGCCGACGGTGTTTCTGGGTGTTGTTGATAAACGGTTTTTGCCTTGCATAGGAGAGTTTTAACTTGCACTTACAGATGTAGCGACCAACTGTAGTTACTGACAGTGGGTTTCTGAAGTGTTCCTGAGCCCATGTGGTGATATCCTTTACACACTGATGTCGCTTGTTGATGCAGTACAGCCTGAGGGATCAAAGGTCACGGGCTTAGCCGCTTACGTGCAGTGATTTCTCCAGATTCTCTGAACCTTTTGATGATATTACGGACCGTAGATGGTGAAATCCCTAAATTCCTTGCAATAGCTGATTGAGAAAGGTTTTTCTTAAACTGTTCAACAATTTGCTCACGCATTTGTTGACAAAGTGGTGACCCTCACCCCATCCTTGTTTGTGAATGACTGAGCATTGGAATGGAATCTACTTTTATACCCAATCATGGCACCAACCTGTTCCCAATTTGCCTGTTCACCTGTGGGATGTTCCAAATAAGTGTTTGATGAGCATTCCTCAACTTTAAGTTAAAGTTAAAGTACCAATGATTGTCACACACACACTAGGTGTGGTGAAATTTGTCCTCTGCATTTGACCCATCCCCTTGTTCACCCCCTGGGAGGTGAGGGGAGCAGTGGGCAGCAGCGGTGCCGCGCCCGGGAATCATTTTGGTGATTTAACCCCCAATTCCAACCCTTGATGCTGAGTGCCAAGCAGGGAGGTAATGGGTCCCATTTTTTTATAGTCTTTGGTATGACTCGGCCGGGGTTTGAACTCACAACCTACCGATCTCAGGGCGGACACTCTAACCACTAGGCCACTGAGTAGTATTTATTGCCACCTTTCCCAACTTCTTTCTCACCTGTTGCTGGCATCAAATTCTAAAGTTAATGATTATTTGCAAAACAACATTTTTTTATCAGTTTGAACATCAAATATGTTGTCTTTGTAGCATATTCAAATGAATATGGGTTGAAAATAATTTGCAAATCATTGTATTCCGTTTATATTTACATTTAACACAATTTCCCAACTCATATGGAAACGGTGTTTGTAGTAAGCTAAGTTACAAGTTACTCTCGAATAATTGTAGCTAAGCTAAAAGGGAAGCTAGCCCCATAGAATTGTAGCAAACTACACTACGAGCTACACGGCAAAAGTAACTTGCTACATCAGAGCTACATTTAACGGCATTTACCTGTATATCTATGAGCCCACATGTACAATATCAATGTTAATGTAACAGAGTGTACACAGGGACACAATAAGGGTCCGTTACTATTAACTATTTGTCATTTAGCTGGGGACACCCTACAGCTACCTCTCGGGGTTTCCGCACACCACTGTATGTATTTATTCGGTTTGCCTTTTCTTTGGCCCACCTCTATAATGTTATTCATTTTCTCTGCCTACAACTAAAAAAAACAGCATACATCTATACAGTATCTTGGCAAAAACAACAATAACTTGTGTGTGGTTTGGGAACAGTTGGTAATGGTTTTGTGCAGTAAAACTTTTCATGAACTTATCTCATTTTTATATGTGTTAATTAAATTTGTGTTGGAATTCTTGTTTACAGAGTATACAACTAAAAACTAAGGTTTTTTGTTTTCTCTAAACGCATACATTTGTCTAAGTATGGCTAAGGACATGCATTATTGTGGGTTTCCTGCACGTCGTCTTTATCACTGCAAAAACATTTAATCTGCGAGAAAGAATCTCTCTGCCGTTTTCAAGTATGTTTCTTTTTTTATGAGTGGTCAGCTTGAAGCGTCCCTCTGTCTCCGACTCCCTCGTCATCATGTTATGACTTTGCTTACTAGTTTCTATGACCCTCCTTATTTTGTCTCTGATTGGCCAGTCCATAATGTTTCACTATCGTCTTAGCCAATTATGACTCATCATACCGAACATATCCACACACGCACACCGCCACTCCCACCCCACGCCTTCACCACCGCTTGATTTCCTTAGGGGTGATGAACGGCTGATCAGCGCTTTAGCAGCCTGCCACCTTAGCCCCACTCCCTCCCCTCTGTTGTTAGTTTTGTGGACTCTATGTAACATGTTAATGTGTGCTTATGGCTATTGAGTCTTTTTTTCCTTGTCCTCAGTCTGGATCCCAGTCTGACACCAAACCTTTTTTTTTGCAGTTTGCACATACTTTTCAGACGTGCGAAATTAAGGTGCAAAATAGCATTTGCAGTTGAGTTTTATTATTGATAAATCAACCTGCGTGTGCAGAACAATACTATTTATGTGTTCTCCTCTGAGTGTTTTTGGTTTTCTGAAGACAGACAAATAGATTGCGCTCCTTATTCTGCTCACTAAAAAGACGCATTCCTCTGTGTACACGTTTAGTAGATCAGCTTTGTGTATGCCATCAAGTTTGCACGTGTTTCAGTCCACACAAACCTTTAATGTCTGTGTCGCAGATTTTGGCTTGCCCTCTTTTTATACTTGTTTGTTTACATTACTGTGGCAAGTCTCGAAAAACTTAGCGGGGAAGCGAGAGAGGAATATATACAGTCAAAGAGCACAGACAAGAGAGGTTGAGGTTATGAAGTTGTTTTTTAACTCTCTTATTTGAAAATGTATTATACAGTGATGGACTTTCAATGGTATGTGCATTTATAAAACAAAATTATAAAGGTCTATAGAAAAATCCTTGTTTATTTAAACTATTTTCCCTTAAGAAGCACTGAGGCCAGAAAGTGTGTTTTATTAAATTCATCAAAATATTACTTGGTTACTAAAGTAAACAATAGCTGTAGCCCTAAAACTATCTTAAAGAGTCAGCTATATTTTTTTCCTTCATATACAACCGGAAGGTTCCAAGTTGTAAATTCCAAGTATGCTATTTCCAACTTCCCAACCATCTGGAAAGCGGTACTAAATCATAGACATGTATGGTATTTTGAATCCCAAAAAATACTATTTCCTCTGGGATGTTACAAGTTCGATCATGACTGCTTTTTTTCGTGGATTTAAGGTTTAAAAAACAAAACAAATGTCAGCCTCTTTCCTGACGTTTACTCACAAACAAAGGTTTCTACATGTGTGCAGGGGTCTCCACATTTGGGGCATCGTAGCTGGCTTCCCCCTTTGCCTGATCCTCCAGAGCCTGAGGTTCTCTTGGCCTCACTGATGCTCTTCTGTGTAAACATGGTATCAAGTTACAGATCCTGTATGTGCAAAACTGAGTGGATTCTTTACAGCAGAGGCCGCCTGCAATTTCAAGTTACCTTTCCACCATCACTCCCGCTGTCCTTAGTTGTTCCATCTTTGGCGGCAAAGCAGACAGCTGTCTCGGAAAAGGACCTTACCCGCACACGGGGAGGTAGATGAGCGTCCTTGGAACCATAACGACTCACAGAGTAAAACTGGAGCATAGAGCAGGACAATCCTGGAGCAACAACAACAGCTAATTGACTCCTAACTTACACAATACAATGACTCAAACATGGCATGATGGCTATAACTACATGACTTGTACAAAAAGTATTGCGGTGGTAAATTAATCATTTAAGTATTTAGATCATATGACTGGTAGTTAATCAGTCGTTTTTCATACTTTTCCAATGAGCAATAAACACACAAACATAATTTGTATTTATTACACTGAAGCATAATAAGAATGAAGCCTTAAAGTTCAGTTTATATTTACAAATTAAAAAGAAAACATGTATTTCAAGGTGTGTAGTAACTTGTACAGCTTCACTGATATTTGGCTCAAGAGGAAGCAAATAATATCACTGACCCTACTTGCCTTCCATATTGACAACATGTTTTCTTTAATTACTTCCAAATTTGATCATTGTTAATCCACATCACAAAAGTAGGTACACTTGCACAATTTAGTACAGTCGACCCTCCATTTACGAACCCCTCTATTTGCAACCTTTTCGATTTACAAACTTTTAAATTAAGCCAAATATGCCTGTGTGTGCAAAAGGCAAAAAAGCAGGGTACACCATTATAGCCCTCTACTTCACTTGTTGTGCAGGACAAGTCAGGTCTCAACACTCCATGTGTGCCTTTGCTTTGCTTTTTTACCTTTTGGCAAATTTTGTCCATCTTGCTAACTCAATATGAGTCTCAAAAACTCAGAGGAACGTGGAAAGAAAGGAGCGAATCAGATTTTTCTATTTTAAATGTTTATTATTGAAGCAATATTGTTGTTTAAGTAAGGGATTTTTGTGATTTTGTTTGACGGCACCATAGTGACTTTTGTGTGCGCGCGCGTGTTGGCAGAGCATAGAATGTTGTTTTGGCTTTTTTATTTAATATAAAGTTGATCTGTCACCCCCTTGTTATGTTGGTTGGATATACAGTACTGTATATCACTTTATATTGTGTTCCAAGTGTACTAAACTACACAAAAATATTTACTTTTGTCAAGGCTGGAACCCATTATTCATGTTGACATTGTTTCTTATGGAGAAATCTGCTTTACTATGCAAACTTTTCGATTTACGAACCCTGTTCAAGAACCAGTCATAACCCGAAGTTCCACTGTAAGATCAAATATAAGGGTTTTTATTTTACAAATCATCTTTTGCTTAGGCCCCTTCTACACTAAGCCGGTTATCCAGGGTAAATTACACCTATTCTTATCCTTGTCCACACACACACAATGGTCGTTTAAGACCCCCTCCACCCTCCGGCGCAACACAACCGAGTATGCATGTGCGAAAAATATGTGCGCGTCATAGTCACCTCTGACCTGGAAGTGTATCCTTACCCTGTGTTTCGATGTAGACTATTGCCACATTTCTTTTAACAGTAAACCTTGCTTGCCTCACCATCAGCAGCTGTTAGACTAGCCCTATTATAGTGAATCACACCTGAGCCATCATACATGAATCATATCTTTAATGGACGTTTGAAAGTAAACAATGTGATAAAGAACATTTTACAACAATCATAGATATCTGTTCAGGAGACTGTGCTTGTAGGCTGAAATTGTCAGTCGTACTTGACAGCCGCAACCACTTCATGGCTTCACAATAGTTATGGAGTACAATACTAGACGTTGAGTAATCGCTCGACATACATCGCAGACAATAAGTAGTAATAGTCTGCTTTGCCAGTCCAAATGTATTCGCTGTTTTCCGTAGTCTGTCGTCTCCTCTTCGACAAATGAACAAAGTTTTTCACTAAGTAGAATCACAGCTGACCTGGACATTCGAAAGTTATCTTGCCGCTCAGCTGGCAAAACACACTCGTTGACAAACATATCCCATCAGGCTGCCGTTCTTCCAGGCCTTATCCAAAACCGTCGCTCAACCATCTATGTTGCCGTCTGAGATGTGTTGTATCCGAAATAGCTGCAATCGCGTTTGCTTCTCTTAAGGTATTCATGTGATTTCCACACGGGCATGTCTGGATGACTCGCCTCCATCTTTCTGACATCACTTCTTGTGTTGGGCGCGGTCTTTCTGGCGTCACTTCCTCTCCGAACTCAGTTTGTAAACAATCAATGAGTCATACAAAGCTAAGAGCCGGAGATTTAAAAAAATAGACGGCGCACTTACCCGTGTAAAAAATTGTCCAAGCTGATTTAGTGTGGCTGAAACGAGGCTTAGGCTAAATAATTAATTATTCGTTTAAGGGGTTATCCGGCTTATTGTAGACATAGCCTTAGAGCTGTTAAATGATCACTTTAATTGACCTTATCATGAAGTGTATGATTAATCGGCATTTATACAAGATTAAAGCAATAATTATTTCATGATTAATCACATGGGTTGTTATATTTGACAGCCTTAGTTTTGATTGACAATGTCAAAAAAGGTGCCAAAAACAATGTGCACTACTGTTGTGTAACTGCACTGCATCATATCGAGAGTGTTTTTTATATCGCTTTGTATAATAGCAAAAAATTAAACACCACTCTGAACTCTCAAGTTTTTGGGATCATTAGAAGACCCTGGCCTGAAGATCGGAGGCTGCGCCCTGAGGAGTAGGGGCATAGCAAATCAGTGATGTACTGAGGGGCCCCACCATGCAACGCACGGAATGTCAGGACTAAAATCTTAAACTCAATGTGGAATTTAACTGGAAGCCAATGATTACTGGATAGAACGGGGGGTGATATGGACTGTTCTGGGTGCACCGGTCCTAAGTCTGGCAGCCGCATTTTGTACAGTCTGAAGCTTCTTTAGCGTTGACTTACCTACTCACTACTCGTACCTACTCAGTGGCCTAGTGGTTTGAATGTCCGCCCTGAGATCGGTAGGTTGTGAGCTCAAACCCCGGCCGAGTCATACCAAAGACTATAAAAATGGGACCCATTACCTCCCTGCTTGGCACTCAGCATCAAGGGTTGGAATTGGGGGTTAAATCACCAAAAATTATTCCTGGGCACGGCCACCGCTGCTGCCCACTGCTCCCCTCACCTCCCAGGGGGTGAGCAAGGGGATGGGTCAAATGCAGAGGACAAATTTCACCACACCTAGTGTGTGTGTGTGTGTGACAATCATTGGTACTTTAACTTAACTTTAACTTTTAACTTTAACTTGTTGAAGAGAGTTAAAAGCAAATGGGACCAAAAAGTATTTAATAACAACTTTTTCAAATACTTTTCGGACCCATTTATCATACCATACACTTAGGTAAAACGGAATCCATCCTATTTGGGTCCCACATCAACCTTAAGAAAGTCAGTGACTTCACTATTAAAGTGGGTGACATTGTTATCACCAGGAAAGATGAGGTCACCTACCTAGGTTCCATTCTAGAGGCTAATCTTTCCTGTGATAAAATGGCAACCAAGGTAATCAAAAAGGTCAACCAACGAATGAGATTTCTCTACAGAATCTCCTCTCTGGTCAACAAAAGCACCATGAAGATTCTAGCGGGAACTCTCATTCAACCCTTTTTCGATTACGTTTGCACCTCCTGGTACCCCAAGACCTCCAAAACCCTTAAATCTAGACTCCAAACATCCCAGAACAAGCTAGTCAGGTTACTTCTAGACCTCCACCCCAGATCACACCTCACTCCTACCCACTTCTCCAAAGGGTGGAGGACAGAGTAAAACAACTTGCACTGAGCCTAGTCTATAAAATCCGCTACACCTCCCTGACACCGAAGTACATGTCAAACTACTTCCATAACGTAAATGACCGCCATGACCACAACACCAGGGGGAGCTCCACTAACCACGTTAAACCCAGATTCCGATCTAACAAAGGTCTTAAATCATTCTCCTTCTGTGCCACATCAATATGGAAAGCACTCCCAACAGGTGTAAAAGAAAGTGCATCTCTATCCTCCTTCAAAACCGCACTAAAAGAACACCTCCAGGCAACTTCAACTCTAGACTAACCCCCTCCCCGGATTGTAAATAATCAATGTAAATACTTGTTCTTATGCTTTCTGAGCTCACTATGTTCACTGCTCGCCTACCAAGTCAGACCTACACTGTTTCAATGTCCATTTCTCAGATGATGCAATTGTTGATGACTGAAGTGATGATATCAACCAAACCTAACCCCCCACCCCAGATTGTAAATAATGTAAATAATTCAATGTATATACTCTGATGATTAACTTGTGTGATGACTGTGTTATGCTGATAGTATATATTTGTACCATTAATTGATTTACGTGGACCCCGACTCAAACAAGTTGAAAAACGTATTCGGGTGTTACCATTTAGTGGTCAATTGTATGGAATATGTACTGTACTGTGCAATCTACTAATAAAAGTTTCAATCAATCATTATGATAACGTTTTTATGAAAGCGAATAACTACCTTCTTTTTCCCGTTACTCTAATGTGCAACCTGAATCAACAATGATTAGAGCTGCACATATGAATTTAAGTAAAATTTAAAAAAGGGGGAAAAACAACTCCAAAAGTATCTATGCCTCACCTGGTGTTTAGTTCACCGCACGTCACTGGTTGAAACAGTTTTACTTTACAAACGTTAGCTTAGCATTGGGGTTTAGGTGCATAATACGTCACAACAAGTGTCATGGAGGTTAGCCTTTTTTGATTGATTGACACTTTTATTAGTAGATTGCACAGTACAGTACATATTCCGTACATCCATCCATTCTCTACAGCGTATTCCCTAATTGACCACTAAATGGTAACACCCGAATAAAAAGTTGTTCAACTTGTTTAAGTCGGGGTCCACGTTAATCAATGCGTGGTCCGCGGACCTCAACTAGAATTGAGCAAAACAACAATGTCATGCAGCGTTAGCAGACTTCTGCCTTTCCGTCTTACCTCTGTGTGCTCTGTTTAGGAACAACCTCGCCGCCGAAGCACACGGACAGGACATAACTCCTCTTTTGAGTCCAAAAAATCCTGTGCGACACACAAAAAAAAGTGGGCTAAATGAGCAGAACCCGCACAGTGGAGGGCGTCTGATGCTAACCATTTCGTAACGACGGCGTCACGGTTAGCATTAGCACGACAGGTCATTCCCTATTAAAAAGGTAGTTTGTTACTTTTATGACAATTGTACAACATTAAATGCACTTTCTGACCGGACAATTGCGTGTTAATATTGTCACAAGTCCAAAACGCCATTAAAGCGGCTAAATAAACAATGTAGCTAAAGTAAGCTAACATACGCTTATAGGCCAAAACCATTTAGCATTTTCCCAAATAAGTGGGCAGGAAGCAAAACATGTTTCACATTAGACACAAGATTCACCTACATATTGTTTTTAAGGTCATTTACAACAAACAACACAGTACTAAATGACTTGTTATACTCACAGGGAATGAGGAAAAAAACAACAGTCTTTGCCTTGGTGACAGCTCCCTTGGTGACGTAATTGCCACTATAGTTGGAGTGCGACGGGTCAAGTTGACATGGTCATACCGCAGTTCCGTGCGCATGAAAGTGGAACCCGTTCGGCTTCTACGGAGCCAGCACTTCCCAGGTGGGCCACGACCCACTGTGATGTAACTCCTGCGGTTGCGAAGTAGGTCGGCTTCCCGTGCTAGCACGCTCACTAGCTCACCGCTCGCAGCTGCACGGAGGAGTGATTGTGTGCACACACGGATGTGTAGTGGCGTGGAGGCTGGACTGCCTCGCACAATCCACGACTACCGAAACATCCACGTTGTTTCAGATCCGCTTGCTCTCGCAGGAGGCGCAAGGTGCATTCAGGCAATCTTTGTGATGTATCGATTGATGACTTAGTCTCGCCTCACTGGCCACATCATTAGGCACACCTACAAACACCAATGGCCGATGCAGAAACCAATCCTGTCAGTGTTTGCATTTAACTGTTTTGATTTTGATACAGCATTCAAGTTGTTGTTTTAAGTTTTATTTCGAACATGCATACAGTTACAATGTGATACATCACGTATTTTGGTTGTTTGAAGTCTTCATTTCCATTTTCTCATTACATGTCCAAAAGGGAGGCGGCACGGTGGAAGAGGGGTTAGTGCGTCTGCCTCACAATACGAAGGTGCTGAGTAGTCTGGGGTTCAATCCCGGGCTCGGGATCTTTCTGTGTGGAGTTTGCATGTTCTCCCCGTGACTGCGTGGGCTTCCTCCCACTTCCAAAGACATGCACCTGGGGATAGGTTGATTGGCAACACTAAATTGGCCCTAGTGCAGACCTGGGCATTCTGCGGCCCGCGGGCCGCATCCGGCCCTTTGTGCGTCCCTGTCCGGCCCGCGTGAGGCCAATTATAAATTACAAAATAAATTTAAAAAAGTATCTATGTCGAGTGTGCAATACAACGGTGCTGCTTTTGTTTTGAAAATCGTTATTTGTTTTACTTCCGTGTGGACGTATGCGTGTGCGTGATTGTGAGTGAATGAACAGCTGCAATTACAAAATAAAGTTGAAAAAACATCTATGTTGTGCGCGCAATACAACTGTGCTGCTTTTATTTTGAAAAGTATTATTTATGGGCGTGTGTCCGTGTGTAACCTGTGAGTGAAGATGCACATGCAGCGACAAGTGATGCACGGTTTACACCCGAGACGCTAAAAAGAGAAAAGTTGATGAGGAATGGCGTGTTTTCAACAAGACATGAACTGCAAAGCAACGTCCCCTCTAAGGTGCGTGCCTGCGCAATTGCGCACTGCTCAAGCGTCCGCTGCGCGCAGCAAGTATATGCCGCGCACCAAATCAAATCCCATCTGAATTCTAAACAAAATAAACATATTTATTCTATGGAATTTTGCAATGCAACTTTGAGTGACAGTGACAACAAGCGGCCCTAACGGTGTTCGTCAACACCGTTCAATTGAACACCGTTCAATTATTGTAACGTCTATCGAGATGCTTCGAGGACAGGAATTATATCGATCACTTTATTGAGCAAAACTGTTTATATTCGGACATAACCACACCAAAAACAAGAGTAAAACAATTCTATCTCGAAAAACTTGTCATTTTCTGCCGTACAAACCAGGCCAAAACCAACTTGTCATCTGTCACCAACACGCATAGCACTAAACCACTGGTGCGTTTATGGCCACACAAAAAGTCGGACAACTCAAACACCACACAAAGTTACACTATGACTCAGTCATACGTGTGCTTATTTTACTGTCATTTATTATTAATGTAAATTTATTTATATTAGTCATGGAATGCTGTTACACACACTATGTTGAAGTATTACTATTATTATTAATTATTATTATTATTATTATTTATCTTACGGTATATATCGAAAATAATATTGAGCAAAATTTAATTGAAATATTGTCGATGTGGCCCTCCAGCAGTGCTCGGGTTGCTCATGCGGCCCCCGGTAAAAATTAATTGCCCACCCCTGCCCTAGTGTGTGAATGTGAGTGTGAATGTTGTCTGTCCATCTGTGTTGGCCCTGCGATGAGGAGGCGACTTGTCCAGGGTGTACCCCGCCTTCCGCCCGATTGTAGCTGAGATAGGCTCCAGCGCCGACCCCAAAGGGAATAAGCGGTAGAAAATGGATGGATGAATGTCCAAAAAGGAGTACACTGCAAAAAGTCAGTGTTCAAAAACAAGAAAACAAACACAAAAATTAGGGGTATTTTATTTGAACTAAGCAAAATTATCTGCCAATAGAACAAGAAAATTCAGCTTGTCAAGACTTTCCAAAACAAGTAAAATTAGAAAACCTCAATGAACCCAAAAATACCTTAAAATGAGTATATTCTCACTAATAACAAGTGCACTTTTCTTGGTAGAAATAAAAAATGAGACCTTTTTGCTCAATATGTTGAAAAATATTCTTAAATTAAAGGCCTACTGAAATGAAATTTTCCTATTTAAACGGGGATAGCAGATCCATTCTATGTGTCATACTTGATCCTTTCGCAATATTGCCATATTTTTGCTGAAAGGATTTAGTAGAGAACATCGACGATAAAGTTCGCAACTTTTGGTCGCTGATAAGAAAGCCTTGCCTGTAGCGGAAGTAGCGTGACGTCACAGGTTGTGGAGCTCCTCACATTGTTTACAATCATGGCCACAAGCAGCGAGAGCGATTTGGACCGAGAAAGCGACGATTACCCCATTAATTTGAGCAAGGATGAAAGATTTGTGGATGAGGAAAGTGAGAGTGAAGGATTAGAGGGCAGTGGAAGCGATTCAGATAAGGAAGATGCTGTGAGAGGCGGGTGGGACCTGATATTCAGCTGGGAATGACTAAAACAGTAAATAAACACAAGACATATATATACTCTATTAGCCACAACACAACCAGGCTTATATTTAATATGCCACAAATTAATCCCGCATAACAAACACCTCCCCGCTCCCGTCCATATAACCCACCAATACAACTCAAACACCCGCACAACACACTCAATCCCACAGCCCAAAGTACCGTTCACCTCCGTAAAGTTCATACAGCACATATATTTCCCCAAAGTTACGTACGTGACATGCACTTCATAACAATTACCTACACTTTTATTCACTTCCTGTTCTCAATTTGTAATGCTCAGTGGCCTTGTGGTTAGAGTGTCCGCCCTGAGGCTGGAAGGTCGTGAGTTCAAACCCCGGCCTAGTCATACCAAAGACTATAAAAATGGGACCCATTACCTCCCTGCTTGGCACTCAGCATCAAGGGTTGGAATTGGGGGTTAAATCACCAAAAATGATTCCTGGTCGCGGCCACCGCTGCTGCTCGCTGCTCCCCTCACCTCCCAGGGGGTGATCAAGGGTGATGGGTCAAATGCAGAGAATAATTTCGCCACACCTAGTGTGTGACAATCATGGGTACTTTAACTTAAACTTTTTTAAATTTAAATCATCCGTCCGTCCGTCTGTTTTCTACCGCTTGCCCCGTTCGGGATTGCGGGGGTACTGGAGCCTATCTCAGCTGCATTCGGACGGAAGGCAGGGTACACTAAACACAGCAGTTCTGATAAATAAATAAATAAAGTAAATTGTTATTCACCTAATGAGATGAATAAGATTGTTACATTTTCAATAAGGTTCAAAATGTTTATCAGGATTCTTCTTCTTTGTACTTTATAAACACTTTGAGTTGGAACCGTTTCTTAAACTGGATCATTATTACTTTGTTTGACTTCTTTGCTTAATCCATTCCATAATTTAATTCCACATATTGATAAACTACAGTTGTAAGTGTTGTACATGCATACAACATTTTTCTGTAAGACTATATTTCTCCTCTTTTGTTGAGAGGAATTGTTGTACATTCTTGGTTAGCAGGTTATAGTTTGATTTGTACATCATTTTAGCTGTTTGCAAATGCACCAAGTCTTTGAATTTCAATATTTTAGATTAAATATACAAAGGGTTTGAATGTTCTCTATATCCAACATTATGTATTATTCTAACTGATCTTTTTTTTAACACGGTTAAAGAATGAAGCATACTTTTGTTTTTATTTCCCCTTATTTCTACACAATAACTCCGATATGGTAACACTGGCGAGCAGTAGAGAAAATTGAGTGATTTCTGGTCCAGAGCATATTTTTTTAAATTCATTATTGACACATTTCTTGCAACCTTATGTAGTATATTTTTAATATGAGATTTCCAGTTAATTTTAACCATATGTCATTCATTCCAAAATTGTGTTTCTTTCACCCTTTCAATGTCTACTCTGTCTATTTAGGGTCCGCCCTGTACCCTGTATTTGTTTTTTACTTTCTCTTCTTTTACCAAATAGTATTATTTTAGTTATACTGTAGTTTAAGGATAGTCTGTTTTTGTTAAACCATCTCTTTAATTTGTAAATTTCTTCTGTTATTATTTGTAGTATCTTCCGTCTTCTCTCCTGAACAAAATGCAGTCCTGTCAACTGCAAATAATATTAACTTGAAGTCCTTTATAACTTTACAAATGTTTTTTACATAGATATTGAACAATGTTTGCACCAGTTTTGATCCCTGTGGTACGCCGCAAGATATATTTAGCGTTGTAGACGTATGTTCGCCTCGCTTCACGCATTGCTTCCTTCTTGTTGGTTAAGTCACTTCTTACCCAGTCCAAGACCAACCCTCTGATGCTAATCGTTCTAATTTGTTGATTAAAGGGTCTGTCTGCAACATTTATTCAGATGCTTTGAGGCTGCCAACTTTCCAATGTATTGTACATCCCGTCAGTTTTTGCATTGCATCATTTTCTAATATGTTGGCCGTTTAGTGAAAGTAAACAGGGTGGACGGAAAATTAGAAACAATGGACCAATGCAGAAAGCCCCAAAATATACAGATGATCGATATTTACAAGTGGTGATTGCTCCATGACTGCCAGGGCTCAGCTTCCCCTAAATCAGGGGTCCCCAAACTTTTTGACTCTGGGGCCGCATTGGGTATATATATATATATATATATATTCCGAGCACGATGATGTCACGTTATCGATGGGAAAAGAAAATGCATTTTTAGACCATATGAATTGCCTGAGCGGCTAAGAGACACAGAGAGTAACAAGCGGTAGAAAGCGGATTAGAAAGGACAGATTTAAAATAATAATAATTTTTTTAAAAAGTGTATATATATTAGGGGTGTGGGAAAAATCGATTCGAATTCGAATCGCGATTCTCACGTTGTGCGATTCAGAATCGATTCTCATTTTAAAAAAATCTTCTTTTTTTTATTTTATTTATTTAATTTTTTACTTTTATATTTTTAAATTAATCAATCACTTACACATAACACATAACAATGCAATCCAATTCCAAAACCAAAACCCGACCCAGCAACACTCAGAACTGCAATAAACAGAGCAATTGAGAGGAGACACAAACACGACACAGAACAAACCAAAAGTAGTGAAACTGGAGATGACTGTAGCATGATGATGATGATGAAATTAGTTTATTTCAGTCATATAAGCAACCATTTTGTGTGATCAATTTATTAGAACAGAGATTATACACATCAACAATCATTGACATTTACACACAAAAAGAAAAGAAAAAGAATGACCGTAAAAGGAATAGGCTGAAGCCTGGGCTTATATTTGCCTATCCTATACATATACTATACTATACTGAAAATGAGATTGCCTGGAACATCAACGTTCAAAAAATCAATGGGATGAAAGTAATTGTTGCTATATTTTATAATTTTTCATTATTTCACCTTTCAAGGCTTTTTTAAACCTTAACAAAGAACTACATGTCTTCAACTCATCACTGAGCTTGTTCCACCATTTAACTCCTAAAAACTGGGGATAGGTTGATTAGCAACACTAAATTGGCCCTAGTGTGTGAATGTGAGTGTGAATGTGAGTGTGAATATTGTCTGTCTATCTGTGTTGAGATGGTGACTTGTCCAGGGTGTTTCCCGCCTTCCGCCCGTGGGCAGCTGAGATAGGCTCCAGCACCCCCCGTGACCCCGAAACGGACAAGCGGTAGAAAATGGATGGATGGATGGAACTGAAATACATTTGTATTTTATATTCCTTCTTACTTTACATATTTCAAAAATCAATATCCCCCGTCAATTATAGTTTTCTCCTCTTAATTTAAATAACCTAAGAATACAAGCGGAAGGCTGTTGTTCTTTACTCGAAACACAATTCCCATAGTTTAAAAAAACACAATACCTGAAAATTTTAACACATTAGAACTTATGAATAATGGATTGGTAGGTTCATAGGAGCACGCTTTGTGTATTATTGTAATTACCTTTTTTTGAAATGTAATTATTGGGTCTATGTTTGTTTTATAAACATTTCCCCAAACTTCAACACAATATGTTAAATATGGAAAAATAAAAGAATAATATAACATATGCAGACAGACAGACAGACAGACAGACAGACAGACAGACAGACAGACAGACAGACAGACAGATAGATAGATAGATAGAGTAATTTATTGATTCCTTCAGGAAAGTTCCCTCAGGAAAATCAAAATTCCAGCAGACATTTCTTATTCAGCATGTGTCTTACCTTATAAATAATCTATTAGCATCTATTATTGTTTCTAACATTTTGTCAATGTGAGAGTTTGGGTAATACAATAGGTCTATGGAGAAAAACAATAACAATGTGAAGTGCACACTTTATACCAGTAGAGGTCAGTATTGTGTCGTGCAGTCTGTGTGAATGATCGCGATTGGTGCAACAGGCCGCGAAAGTTTATGGGATATGGGAAATATTTAGTTTATATTTTTTTCAAAATAAAAAAAATATAAAGAAATAATGTAGTAGTACGAGTAAAAAACGCTTGCGTCGCTTCTCGTACTCGCTTTGCATTCGTTTTGTTCGTCGTGTCTGACTTTTGCCTTTGTTTTCAAGTGACCGTACGGTGGCTCTAAAGGGTAAAAACTCAAGGTAAATATTTTGACTTTTAAACTAGTTTTAAAGTGTGTAAAATATTGAAGAGCACCTAACTGTTGTAAAGTGCCAAACATTACTTTGGATCTGTCCCATAGCTGTCACCTGAAAAGAAAAACACAAACAACAACAAAACAATATATCAAATTCCACCCGTGGCGTCACTTTATACGAGACACTAAAATCTTTCAAATGCTCAGCGAGGTGTTAAAGCAGTGGTCCCCAAACTACGGCCCGCGTGTTCCAAGTAAAAAAATAAAAAATAAAAAATAAAAAAATAAAAAATAAAAAATAAAAAATTAATAAATATATATATATATATATATATATATATATATATATATATATATATATATATATATATATATATATATATATATATATATATATATAAATTTACATATATATAACATTTTTTAAATTATTATTATTTAAAATCAGTCCTTTCTAGTCCATTTTCTATAGCTTGTTACTCTCGGTGTCTCCGCTCAGGCAAATCTTATTGTTTAAAAATACATTTCCCATCGATAACATCGCGCTAGCAGCGCAGAGTCGGGTGGGCAGGCGCCAAGAGCGCGCTCTTTCAGTCAATTAGTGCGCAAGGAATATATATATATATATACACTACCGTTCAAAAGTTTGGGGTCACCCAAACAATTTTGTGGAATAGCCTTCATTTCTAAGAACAAGAATAGACTGTCGAGTTTCAGATGAAAGTTCTCTTTTTCTGGCCATTTTGAGCGTTTAATTGACCCCACAAATGTGATGCTCCAGAAACTCAATCTGCTCAAAGGATGGTCAGTTTTGTAGCTTCTGTAACGAGCTAAGCTGTTTTCAGATGTGTGAACATGATTGCACAAGGGTTTTCTAATCATCAATTAGCCTTCTGAGCCAATGAGCAAACACATTGTACCATTAGAACACTGGAGTGATAGATGCTGGAAATGGGCCTCTATACACCTATGTAGATATTGCACCAAAAACCAAACATTTGCAGCTAGAATAGTGTATTTCTTTAAAGTTAAGACTAGTTTAAAATTATCTTCATTGAAAAGTACAGTGCTTTTCCTTCAAAAATAAGGACATTTCAATGTGACCCCAAACTTTTGAACGGTAGTGTATATATACATATACATATACATATTAATATATATATACAGCCAGCCAAATTTTTTTAACCCAACGCGGCCCCCGAGTTAAAAAGTTTGGGGACCCCTGTGTTAAAGCATGTGCTGTTAATGTAAAGTTGGGGTGTTTATTCAGTGTGCTGAAATTGCATTGCCACAGCTTCATTGTAAGTGTGTGTGAGTGGAAAGAAACCATGTTTACAAGTCTGTTACAAACTTTAATGTACAAACACAAGCATCAACATTAGTTATAAAAGTCTCTAATATGCTGGTTCAAATTAATGTAATATTTTTGTAAAGCCTCAACAAAATTGGCTCAGAGCACTTTCCACATAGAGCGATGTATTACATTATTTGGTGGTACGACCACACACCAACCAAAATTGTAAACATACTGGTAAATAAAAACCTTTCTGAAAGTTTTATCATTTAAAGTTTTCTACAATTAACATGAAACTGTTTATTTTCCTTTTCAGTGATGCACCATTTGGAACACACATCTGTGTGATGAAGACCAGCACAATTGAATACTATTTATAAAAATAATTCAAATGGCTTATTTAGCTTATGCTGTCTGTTTTTTAGTAGTTTTTAAATTAGAGTCATATCAATAACAACAACAGCTTGTATTAGGCTGGTCACAAACTGTATATAGGACGGCACAAATAGCCCAACCAAGATTATGCCGTACTGTAAGTGATCAGTTGTACTGAGGTCGGAATTGTTGACTCTCAAATTCTGGACTTAGTAAATAAACAATTAACTAACAAACACTATTTACATCTGGGAGGATGGAGTTCAGACCCTGATTATGGATCTAAGGTTGCGGTATCCAATCTTAATGTCTCTCTGCTTTGAGATTGTCTTTAATCATGACAAAGAAAAGTAGTTACTAATAACGTTCTCCCCATCTTCTCTACCCTCTAATGTCCTTTTCATGTTCAGAAGCTAATTGGTTTTGGGCATTTAACATTTGGCACAATTTTTATGAACACAACTTTAAAACC
The DNA here is from genome assembly GCF_033978785.1 of Entelurus aequoreus. Lineage (NCBI taxonomy): Eukaryota > Metazoa > Chordata > Actinopteri > Syngnathiformes > Syngnathidae > Entelurus > Entelurus aequoreus. Next base: position 33,654,765 of record NC_084754.1, on the reverse strand, counting down.
CATGAGCAAGCTTGAGATTGACTATACATACACATTCGTTATTATGTTCATAAGTCAGCAATCATTTTATTTGGTTTACTTTCAGCGCTGGAAAGCTTTAAACATCTTAAAATTAATCAATTTAAAAAAAAAGGTTAATTATTTTTAATTTTTTATGGCCTTTTTGTCAAAAACCTTCTTTTAATAATGCAAAATATGCAATATTTTTAAAGATAAATTGCAGAAAGGAATATTTGAGGTTGGATTTTTACAACCTTGAAAAGGTCAATAATTCATGACAACATTGATTTTGATACAGTATGCCAGTTGTTGTTTTTGTTGCTGTTTTAAGTTTTATTTTGAACGTGCATACAGTTACGATATGATAAACGACATATTTTGGTTGGTTGATGTCTTCATTTCCATTTTCTCATCACATGTTCAAAAAAGAGTAGGAAGAAGCAGAACTATTCTTTTTCCACTTCATAACAATTACCTACACTTTTATTCATTTCTTGTTCCCAATTTTTAATACAATTGAAATCAGTGAACAATAATTACAACTGATAAATAAATAAATAGTTAAGTAAATCGTGATTCACATAATGAGATGAATAAGATTGTCACATTTTCAATAAGGTTCAAAATGTCAGGATTCTTCCTCTTTGTACTTTGTAAACACTTTGAGTTTGAACCGTTTCTTAAACTGGATCATTATTACTTTCTTTGACTTCTTTGCTTAATCCATTCCATAGTTTAATTCCACATATTGATGAACTAAAGTTTTAAGTGTTGTACATGCATACAACATTTTTCTGTAAGACTATTTCTCCTCTTTTGTTGAGAGGAATTGTTGTACATTATTGGTTAGCAGGTTATAGTTTGATTTGTACATCATTTTAGCTGTTTGCAAATGCACCAAGTCGTTGAATTTCAATATTTTAGATTAAATATATAAAGGGTTTGAATGTTCTCTATATCTAACATTATGTATTATTCTAACTGATCTATTTTTGTAACACAGTTAAAGAATGAAGTGTACTTTTGTAGTTATTTACCCCAAATTTCTACACAATAACTCAGATATGGTAACATTAGCGAGCAGTAGAGAAAAATTGAGTGATTTCTGGTCCAGAGCATATTTTTGTATATTCATTATTGACACATTTCTTGCCACCTTATGTAGTGTATTTTTATATGAGATTTCCAGTTCATTTTACCATATGTCATTCATTCCAAAATAGTGTTTCTTTCACCCTTTCAATGTCTACTCCATCTATTTGTGTTTTACTTTCTCGTCTTTTACCGAATAATATTATTTTAGTTATACTGTAGTTTAAGGATAGTCTGTTTTTGTTAAACCTTCTCTTTAATTCGTCATTTTTATCTGTTATTAGTTGTAGAATCTTCTGTCTTCGTTGCTAAACAAAATGCAGTCCTGTCAACTGCAAATAATATAAACTTGAAGTCCTTTATAACTTTACAAATGTTGTTTATATAGAGATTGAACAATATATGCACCAGTATTAATCCCTGCGGTACGCCACAAGATACTGTGAGGAAGTTGCAAACAGCACCTTTAGGATATTATGATTAATTGTGTGAAATGTTTTTGTTACATTCATAAAAACTGCAGCTGCACAGTTGACCATCTACTGCATTGGTAATCCCTTCTGTAATTTAGATGAATGCAATCGATGTTGAGATGTTGGCTTTGTATTTGTATTGGTTCTCCGTGAATGTTCAACTTTTATTTATGAATTTGTCCAATCTGTAGTAAAACGATTTTTCAGTAATTTGAGAAAATTGTGGAAGTAAAGAAACAGGTATGTAATTTTTAAACCGGTGTTTGTCTCCAATCTTATAAATTGTGACAACTTTTGCCAGTTTCATTTTGTTTGGGAGTTTGAAGTGACAGGTGGCTGATATAGGTAAAGGTTCTGAATCTCTTCAATAAGCATTTTTATCATTCTCATATCAATTCCGTTACAATCAGATGAGGTATCTATTAACATTAATTCACAATTTTGATTATTTCTTCTTCTGTCACATCCGTGAGTAACATTAGGTCAGTATTTCTGTCTATGATGTCATTTAAGTCCTCAACTGATACGTGATCTGGAATCTTTTCGTTCAGATTGGGTCCAATATCTACAAAGTAGTTATTGAAGCTTTCAACGGTTTCATTCATATTGTAATTTTTTACATTTCCATGAGAGACATATTCTTAATGCCATTTTTAATAATGCTATTTAGGATGCCTCATGTAGCTCTCACGTTATGTTTGTTCCTGTCTAATACATGACTGTAATTGTCACAATCGGCTGAGCCGTAGTAGAACCGTGACGCAGAGTAGAAAAACAAATAAGCATTAAAAAAAAGGGCACCCAAAAAGGAGTGAGGAAAAAAATTAAAGGATGCACACTTAAAGTGCGCGGAACACAAATCGCACACAGCAGGTGGGGCAAAGTTACAATTAACACTACACCGCAACGCTGGGACTGAGCCACAGGGAACGAGAAGAGTGAGTATAGCCAAAGCCGTAGAGATGTACCTGACTGGAAGGGTGAACCATCAGGAAATCTACTGGCGTCGAGTGAAGGGACTTGAGGGCTTAAGTAGTATCAGGTGTGCGCACACCTGGACCCAAAAACCAGGCAATGCAACAAAAAGAAGATGGGCGGCAGCACAGCTGCCAGATCATGACAGTGCCCACTCCCCGCCCCTCTTCTATATGGCGACCTGGTTTCTCAGGATGGAGAGAGTGGAAGTCACACAAAAGGGATGGATCGAGGATACACGAGCTGGAGACCCATGAGCGTTCTTCAGGACGGTATCCCTCCCAGTCGACCAGATACTGAACAACTTCACAGTGTATTCTGGGTGACCATCAATCATGTGCGGAGGAGGAGTAGGTGTTGATGGAGGGCACAGTGGATTGGTGGAGACCGGCTTGAGATTGGAGACGTGAACCATCGGATGCCGCTTGATGGATGGAGGCAGCTGGAGTTCGACCGCCACAGGGCTGATGATACTGGTGATCTTGAAGGGAGATCCTGGGAGAAAGCTTCCTGGAGAAGCCAGCCAATAGTAAGTCCAGAGACGACAGCCATACATCTTGTCCAGGTTGATAAGTGGGTGATGGAATCCTGTGGCAGTCCGTCAGCCTACGGTTCCGGGCACAAAGCCACTTTCGTATCCCGCCACACCCTCGGCGGATATCCTGGTGGACGGATGGGATGGTGATCTGCGACTCCTGAGAAGGAAAGAGAGGCGGCTGATAACCGTTTGGCGGCATACCTGTGGCCGAGGAGGTGAGGTAATTGTGACCATACTGCACCCAAGAGAGGTGGGAGAACCAAGACTAAAGGTGTCGGTGGCACACACAACGGAGAGTCACCCCCTGGTCCTGGTTAGCTCGCTTCGCCTGACCGTTGGTCTGGAGATGATAACCAGAAAAAAGGCTCCAGGTGGCTACAAATGCCTTGCAAAAAAGCTTTCCAAATCTGGTAAGCTAAATGGAATGCATCGCTAGTCAATAGTGCACAAAAAGTAGGCGGCACTTGGTTGAGTTTATTGAGTTCAGACAAGTCTTTTATTATATACCTGTATATACTGTATACCTGTATGTATATATATATATACATACTGTATATATACATACATATATTCACATATATATATATATATATATATATATATATATATATATATATATATATATATATATATATATATATATATATGTATATATATATATATATTTATATATATATATATATACATATATATATATATATATATATATATATATATATATATATATTTTTTAATTAATTTATTTATTTATATATATATATATATATATATATATATATATATATATATATATATATATATATATATATATATATATATATATATATATATATATATATATATATATATATATATATATATTCACACAAAAACAAAAAAAACAAAAATATATGTATATATATATATATACATATATACACAAACACATATATATACATATATACAATTTCAATTTCAATTCAATTCAATTCAATTATTTTATTTCGTACTTGGATGTGTACATTTCAACAACATTTCAACAATCTCACATACCTTACTGCATTCAATACACAGCCATGTCGAAAAGGAACAGGATGAAGAAAATCTTATATTTCCTGCCCCTTCGCACAAAAGAAACATTTTCTTAGTATTTCTTTGCCGGTAGTGCATTAGAACATCCAATGCAACAAATCAATACAAAACAATATATCACATATGCACACACAGGCACCCACACCCACACGCACCCACCCACCAGGGGCGTAGACTCTAGAGTAGTAAAAAAGGCTACAGGACATGTATGACCCAGTTGACAAGAAAAGTTATTGTTGCCTAAAAACTACAAGTTTGTACCCCTACCCAGTGCACACACTCATAGAAATTAATAGAACAAACAATCAATGAAAAGAATAAACAAGCAAGATAAGTTGAACAAAAAATAAATAAACAAAACAAAAACTGAAAAAATAAGGCAATCACTCAAACCAAACAAACTGAAAAAGAACAAGGCAATCATCCAAACCAAACAAACTGAAAAAGAATAAGGTAATCATTCAAACCAAACAAAACTGAATAGAACAAGGCTATCATAACAAGGTATCATTCAAACCAAACAAAGCTAAGAACAATGTGATCATTCAACCAAGGATCCATAGTGCATGTCGATAAAGGAAAAAAAAAAAAAAAAAAAAAAAAAAAAAAATGAAAGGAAAGCTAGACTATACAATACCTACAGTCATGTAGGATAATGTAAGCGTTGTTTTTTTTGTGTGTTTATTATTATTTTTATTTTTATTTTTTATTTTTTTCCCCTTATTTTTCCCTTTGCGTCCCTTTTGTCAGTGCTCATATAACATCATAGTTCTGTTTTTAAAGATTTTTTTTAATTGAAATGTGTTTTTACATTGCTTTATTTCATTATGGAGAGAGTTCCAGAGTTTTACTCCCACCACTGATGTACACATTTGTTTTGATGTTGTTCGTGCAAGCTGATGCTTAAAGTGCCCTTTCCTTCTTCCTTCTTTTTCTATTAAAGTGAAATTTTTTTGTAGATTTGTTGGTAGCTCTTGACTACTAGCCCTGAACATAACCAATAATGTCTGCTGCTCAACTAGTTCATAAAATTTGTAAAGTCCTGAGCTAATAAATAATCCATTTGTGTGCTCTCTATAACCTGTTTTGTGTATGATTCTGATCGCTCTCTTCTGAAGGAGGTACAGTGGCTTTGTGTTACTCTTATATGTACTACCCCATATTTCCACACAATAATTGATATAAGGCAGTACAAGTGCACAATACAGTGTACGCATTGCTTTATAATCTAATACATCTTTTACCTTATTTAATATAAATATACTTTTAGCCATCTTTTTTCTAACATGTGAGATATGCGATTTCCAACTAATATTATCATCTAAAATCACTCCCAAAAATCTAATCTCAGAGACTTTTTCAATGCTTGTTCCAGCTATTGACAGTACAATATTTTCAGGCTTTTTTCTCTTACTAAAAATCATGAACTTAGTTTTTTTCAAATTCAATGATAATTTGTTAACGTCAAACCATTTTTTGAGTTTGACCATTTCCTGTTCCATACTCTTTAGTAATTCATTTAAGTCATGTCCAGAGCTGTAAAAGTTGGTATCGTCAGCAAATAATACAAAATTGAGTAATTTTGACACATCACAGATATCATTTATGTATAAAATAAATAGTTTCGGTCCCAGAACAGACCCTTGTGGAATTCCACACTTAATACTCATATTTTCAGATGTATTAGCAGCATATTGTACATATTGTTGTCTGTTATTCAAGTAGCTATTTAACCAATCTAAAACTATTCCTCTCACACCGTATGAATGTAATTTGGATAAAAGGATAGAGTGATCGATTGTGTCAAACGCTTTCTTAAGGTCTATAAACACCCCTACTGTGTATTTCTTACTATCGGTGGCTGTTGTTATGTCCTCAATTATGTTCATCACAGCAGAGGCAGTAGATCTGTTTGAACGAAATCCATACTGGCTCTCGCTCAACAACTTGTTTTTTTCAATAAAATGGTCTAATTTTTGTACAAATATTTTTTCAAGCACCTTAGAGAATTGGGACAGAAGTGATACCGGTCTGTAATTAGTAAACATGTGCTTATCCCCATCTTTAAAGAGTGGAATAACCTTTGCTACCTTCATTCTATCTGGGAAGGTCCCTGTATTGAAAGAGAGATTGAAGATATAGCAGAGAGGCTCAATGATGCAGTCAATTGTCTTTTTTACAATTATCATATCTAACCCATCATCGTCTGTTGATGTTTTGTTCTTTAATTTATTTACAATTGTTATAATTTCATTTTCACTGACTTCTCCCAAAAACATTGACTTAAGTACTCTGCCTCCACCTCCCAACCCATTCTGAAATGACCCATCATCATGTTTTTCTATATTTTCTGCTAGTTTTGGACCTACGTTTACAAAAAATGAGTTAAACTCATTTGCCACTTCGTCCATATTTTTTATTATCTTTTCTTCTTTTACAAAGTGGTTTGGCGGGCTGATAGGTCCCGGTGTGCTTCCCATCACCTTTTTCAATATGTTCCATGTTCCTTTGATATTGGCTTTATTTTTTTCTAACAAGTTACTATAATAGTCTTTTTTGGCTTGTCTCATTATTGTTGTCAACCTGTTTTTATAAACCTTATATTTAATTTCTGCTGCATTTGTCCTAGATTTTAAAAATACCTTGTAAAGTCTATTTTTCTTTTTACATGCATTCTGTAGTCCCCTTGTGATCCAAGGAGTTTCACTGTAATTGTCCTTTTGTTTATATAGCATATTTGGGCAATGTTTTTCATACAGTGATAAATATATATTTAAAAAAGCTTCATATGCATCATTTACCTCTCCTACATATACCTCCATCCAATCCCTTTCAAAAAGGTCGCTTCTAAACATGTCAATTGTCGCTTCGGTTCTTAATCTTTTCCTTACATATTTGTGGGCTGTTTCTTCTCTCTCCCTGTTGACTTGACAGTCCCCCTCATTGATTTGGCACTCATAAGTAAAAAATACAGGTAGATGGTCGCTGATATCATTAACTACCAATCCACTCTTGATTTTGTTTTTTTCTACAACATTTATAAAGATATGATCAATCAGTGTGGCGCACGTTGTTGTTATTCGACTTGGTTTGGTGATCAACGGATATAATCCTTTACTATACAGTATCTCTAGATATTCGCTTGTTGATGTATTTCTAGGAGCGCTCAGCAAATCAATATTTAGATCCCCACACAGGACATATGTTTTCTTTTCATTTAGATGGCACAGTATTTCTTCAAGTTTATCATTAAATTCATCTACTCTGGACCTCGGTGCCCTATATACACACGTAACGATGACATTTCTCTTCCTTTCCATCTCAATCTCCACAGTTATACATTCAAGCAAATCATCAATAACCATCGTCATACGTTCTACTGCTTTGCATTTCAAGTCACGGTGGACAAGCAGGGCCACGCCCCCTCCCCTTTTATTTATTCTATTACTGTGATGCAGCTCATAATTATCGATGGAGAAGTCGATACCTCTCTCCTCATCTATCCATGTGTATATATATACATATATATACACACATATATATATATATATACACACACATATATATATACATATACCTGTATATACACACATATACATACACACACACATATGTACATACGTAAACACTTACTTGCTTATGGCAGTCCATCGATGTCGATGATGACGTTGCTCCAAACGAAGTATTGGATTGGTTATTGTTGTGCCTTTCGCCTGTGCATAGCCAGGTGGCTCCTCAGGCCTATGCGTGATCCACAGACTTTGTCACAGGAGGGGCAGGGGAAGGCAGCAGTGATGGTCGCTGGTGCTGTGGCACGTTGGTGTCTTTGTGCACGCCGCTGTGCTCTCCGCTCTGTGAACTTCTCCTGAAGATGAGTGATTCCCTGGTGGCAGGTAGAGCTCCAGGTCTGGCAGTCAGCAGCCAGGGTTTCCAGTGCTGGTGGTTTGATGTCACACTTTTTCAGGAGAGTTTTAATGTGGTCCTTGTACCGTTTTTTCTGGCCCCCGGCAGACCTTTGACCGACTGAAAGCTGGCCATACAATATCTGACGGGGTAGGCGGTGGGCTGGCATACGGATCACATGTCCGACCCATCTGAGGTGTTTTTGGCCAAGGAGTGCTGTGATGCTGGGTGTGTTGGTCCGGTCATAAATTTCAGTGTAGGGCACCCTGTCTTCCCAGGTCAGACCTAGGATCCTTTGGAGTCAGCGGATGTGGAAGGCCTCGAGACTCTGGATGTGCCTATGGTAGGGTGTCCAGGTTTCAGAACTATAGAGCAGCGTGGAGAGGCAGACTGCCTTATACACGGCTGTCTTGGTGGAGATGGTTAGATTCTTGTTCAGGAAAACCCTGGACCGTAGCCTTCCAAAGGCAGCAGAGGCCAGGCCAATACGGACCTGGACGTCATCGTCAATGGTGCAGGATGGCGACAGGGTGCTACCGAGGTAGGTGAAGTGGAGGACGGTGGCTAATGGGTGCCCGTCAAGGGCGAAGATCGGCGTGCTTGGCTGGGGAGTAAACTCCTGCACGAGTATTTGTGTTTTCTTGGTGTTTATCTGAAGACCAATGGCACTGATGGAGGCTACTACATTCAGTGCGCGCTGGAGAGACTCTGGTGAGTGTGCAAGAACAGCGCAGTCATCTGCATACTGTAGTTCCAGAATATGCTGAGTGGTGAGTTTAGTGGTGGCTTGGAGGCGACGGATGTTAAAAAGGTTACCATCCAGCCGGTATTGTATCTGAATCCCATCTGTGGGGTCCCGGTGTTTATGGGACAGGAGGGTGACAGTGGAAATGAACATGTTGAATATGGTTGGGGCAAGGACACACCCTTGCTTGACCCCCACATCCACACTGAAAAATGGGGATGTTGGCCGCCGTTGCTCACACAGGCCCGCATGCCATCATGTAGCTGTCGCAGTAGGTTGCAGAACTTTGTTGGTACACCTAGTTTTCCAAGTACTTCCCACAGCAAGTCCCGGTTTACTGTATCAAAGGCCTTGGACAGGTCAATGAATGCCATGTACAGGTCTTTGCGGTGTTCTCTGCATTTTTCCTGTACCTGTCTGGCAACAAAGATCATGTCTGCGGTGCTCCGATCACGTCTAAAGCCGCATTGAGATTCGGGCAGGATGTTTTCGGTTACATGAGTTGCTACTCGATGTAACATGATCCTTGCTAGCACCTTTCCAGCTGCGGATAGTAGGAAGATACCTCTGCTGTTGCCGCAGTCTGCTTTGTCGCCTTTGCGCTTATAGATCGTTATGATGTTAGCATCCTTCCAATCTTGCGGGATGACTTCAGACGACCACATGGCAGTGATCAGCTGGTGCATTCTGCGGTACAGGAGATATCCACCGTGCTTCAAGATTTCTCCCGGGATCTCGTCAAGGCCTGGGCTCTTGTTGTTTTTTAGACCCTTGATGGCCTTGACTACCTCTGAGAAGCTGGGGGAGGAGTCTAGCGAGTCTAAAGGGGGCAGGCATGGGAGGTCAGAGAGTAGGTCTGTCTGTACAGGGTTTGTGGTGTTCAGCAGTACCCTGAAGTGCTCAGCCCATCTGTCCAGGATCTGTTGTTTGTCCTTGTAGAGAGTGGTGCCGTCAGCTGATCTAACTGGGGTGATGTTCTTCCTCTGTGGGCCATAGATGGACTTGATGGAGTCGTAGAAGGCATGAGAGTTGTTGGTGTCTGCGTGATGTTGTATTTCGCGGGCCTTCTGGGTCCACCAGTCGTTCTCCAAGGCTCTGAGGGTGCGCTTGGTTTCACTTCTGAGGCGGATGAGCTGAGCCTTCAGGACGGTGGATTGAGGGTTTGATAGGTGAGCTGCAAGGGCCTTGTGTTTTGCCTGAAGCAGGTCATAGATTCCTGGCGCACTATTGTCAAACCAGTCTTGATGTCGCCTTCTGGTGTACCCTATAGACTCCACGGCCACCTGGTGGAGGGCAGTGCGTAGGGTGCTCCAGGTAGGTCCAGTGTCCAGATCTGGTGGCATTTCAGGAATCTTGAACAGCTGATCTGCTACCTTTTTCCTGAGCTGGTTGACGGAGTGCGTGGACTTCAGTGCATCGCAGTTGAGCCTCTTGGAAGGTGGTGTTTTTCTCTGTTGAGGACGTATTTCTAAGTCAATCTTTGTTCTGATCAGGCGGTGGTCACTCCAACAGTCAGTTCCACGCATGGCCCTAGTGATGCGCACCTCCTTCCTGTCCGCGTGGCGGGTGATGATGTAATCTAGGAGATTCCAGTGTTTAGAGCGAGGGTGTTGCCAGGATATTTTGTACTTGTTCTTCAGTTGGAACAAGGTGTTTGTGATGACCAGTTGATGCTCAGAACATAGAGTGAGAAGACGGAGACCATTGTTGTTGAGCTTGCCAACACCGTGCCGACCCATCACTTCCCTCCACAGTACACTGTCCGAGCCCACTCTTGCGTTAAAATCCCCTAGAAGGATGAGCTTGTCAGTGAGTGTTGTTTTGCTGATGGCGGAGTGCAGGGGGGCATAGGACTTTTCCTTACATTGAGGGTCGGCAATCAGTGTTGGGGCATAGGCGCTGATGAGGGTGCAGTAACGGTTATTGGTGAGGGGAATCCTCCAGGTCATCAACATTTCGCTTATGCCAACTGGAGATTCGGGAAGCTTCTGAAGTAGGGAGGTCCGCACAGCGAAGCCTACACCATGGAGGCGGCGGGAGCCTTCAGGAAGCCCTTTCCAGAGGAAAGTGTATCCTTCTTCCACCTCGGCTATGGAGTCCTCCCCATGGAAGCGGGTCTCGCTGAGGGCCGCCACCAACTTCAGTTTGTGCGCCACCAACGCTGTTCTTCTGCGGGGACGAGATGAATCATCACGCACATCCAAAAGCGTACGGACATTCCAAATCGCTAGTTTGAGTGTCAGTCGGGTTTTATTCTTGTGTTTTCGACCGCATGGGGGGATGACCCGGCAGCTGCGGTAGGCTGCCCGGGAGTGGAGGAACAGACCATTTTTAGGCCACATTTTCTAGGCCCTTCCCATCTCAGGGTGAGCAGGGTGGGGCTGCTCAGTCACGTGGGGAGCTGCCGAAGAGACACGCTGTTCCGTCCCGTACCTCAGCGACCGTCTATCCCACGCCGCCTGCGTGCAGAGTTGGGCTAGATACTCCCAGTCACATCCTGACCTGTATCTACCACCCTTCTCCATCGCCGCAGGACTTGGAGGGGAGGGGATGGGGTGGGAGAGGGTGTGGGGGTGTTTGGAGCAGGCCTGCGCGAGGAGTAGATTAGAGTGAAGGAAGTGGTGCGCAGTCACTACCCTCACTACCTTGGCTCCCCCCTACGTCTTCCAGTGCAGGGCCGGCCCGTGGCTTAGGCCGTATAGGCAAATGCTAAGGGCGCCGTCCATCAGGGGGCGCCATGCCAGTGCCACAAATGTTGGAGAAAAGATAAATAAATAAATAAAAGTTGGTACTATTATTTCTAAATACAAAAAATAATCCCACGTTAATTAAAATGCAAAGTAAAGCCTATTTAAAGCCTATTTAATAGAAATATTATTTGTTACAACATTACGGTGCGCCCCCTCCCTTCCCGTATCATGACTCTTTTTGGACTCACCACGTCAAAAAATCAACACAAGATGTCAAAACGGCCAAAACTGTCAGGTGCCCAGGGAAGAAAAAACAGAAAAGAAGAGGAGGAGAAACGAGAAAAAGACAGAGGTAGCAGGTAGGTAACGTTAGCCTACATGAAATTATTTGTCTGTTACAGAATGTGATAGTAACCTGGCTTTTTAGCATTAAGCTAATGCTACATGATTCGGCAATTGCTAATCAATAAATAGCTAGTTCTGTTTTAATGTCGGGTTAATATTGTGGAGGGGGCTAAATTGTTATGGAAAATAATAATGTAACGTTAGGTAATTACAGTACTCCCACCTTACATTCCTCAGGGACATTTGTATTAGATCTTTTAAGCAGGTGTTTTTTGTTGACATTGTTATTGCCTTCTGGTTAGCTAATGTTTGCCCTGCAGGTAATAGTCACTTTTCCACCCCTTTATATATTAGGTATAGTTGTAAGCCTAGTTGTTAAAGTGCACATCATTAATGTTAATTAAGCAATATCACATGAGAGGGAATGCTGTTTTTTAATTTGAGCACTGCTGTGATTCGGTTAAAGATAATCATAACATAACATTCTCATATAATATGTTAATTTGCTTTCTTTAAGTAAAAAAAAGGTCAAAGACAAAGCTATTCGGTTTCTTGTGAGTATATACACTTCACTGCCGATGTGGGGGGGCGCCACCTAAAATCTTGCCTAGGGCGCCAGATTGGTTAGGGCCAGGCCTGTTCCAGTGGCATGAAGAGCTCATGACGACCTTCTGCAGGAAGGAGTTGCAGAAGACTGCTTGTTGATGGCTGCCTGATGCGGGTCTTCACAACACATTTGTCGTTAGGGGTTTACTCCCGTAGCCAAACACACACGGTGCACCCAGTAGGCAGTGAGGCACCCTTAACCTTCATCCGCCTTTACTGCCGGGGGCGACGCGTCATCCTCTGCCAGTTCCGCCGTTGAGGTTTTTGGATCGCGCTTCGTCTGGAACCTCCCCCTCGACCTTACCGCCATGGTTGAACCTACCAGGAGCCGAGGCTCCCGACGGCATCGCTCTTAGGTTCATACGTAAACACATACACATACACACACACACTCTTATATATATATATATATATATATATATATATATATATATATATATATATATATATATATATATATATATATATATATATATATATATATATATATATACACATACATTTTCATGTTATTTAAATCTGCCAAACATTATTTTCATTGCATTACAGAGGATTAATGACAGTTTAACTCACTTACGCTCACTTTGAGTCAAGGTTTTTGGTCAAGGGTCGCAATTACACCAAAACCATATATATATATTTTTTTTTAATCAGCGAGAATTAGATTAATTTGTTTTGCATGGAAAAAAGCATGTCAATATACCAAGATTACAGTCTGTTAAAAATACAAGTTATGATGGGAGTTGAGGCTGAAAGAGGTATACTTTCAGAAAGTGTGAGAAAATATGTATACTTTGTTTTTTTTTATATTGTATTGTAAAAACGCTGCAATCAAAAACAAAATGCAATTTAATAAAAATTAAAAAACATTTATAAAAAAAAATAATTACAAAAAACTCCCAGGCGAAATTTCAAACTGAACAATCATATCCCACAAGGAACACATGTAATGCTGGTTTTGGGCCCTAGTGGTGCACAAGGGTTACAAGGGATTGAAACAAAATTTCCAACCGTACCAAACTTTTTGGCAAAAACATTTTTTTCAAAAGAGAGATAATCTTCTAAACACAATAAAAAATGTTTTTCCCCAACTGATGTCCGTGTGTAAAGTGCTCCGTGTTTGTGCCTAAAAGTTCCAATTATCCATAACAAGACCAAAAGGGTTTTCAACAAAGTTGGCATGCAGCCTCCTAGATGTTGGCTAGGTTTATGGAGAACGTGTGTTTGCATGGCCACTACACTTGAAATATGTGTCATTATGAAGAGCCTTGAACCTGCACATGTCCTACACTACTTCAATCTCAGCTACTATTTTTGGCTCCATTCTGCATAGTGGCAGAAATACGAGCTGAATTTATCATTACAATGCTTCAAAAATTTGTCATCCCCCTTTCTTTCCCTTTTAGAACTGCTAAATCCTCGCTCCCTTTGACACGGGTCAGTCTGACCCAGCTAATTAAGTTCCCCATGAAAAGCCTCCTCGCTCCAAACATTTCTTTCTTTCTTCCTTTCAAACAAAAAAACGATGTGATTGTAAAGACCTTGTCCAGACGAATTGAAACTCTTTCCTTTTTTCATCCTTACCAATAAAATACATTTAAAAAAACATTTCTTTGACATTGTGTATTTTTTTTAAAGATGCTTTGTGGCTCAAGATGCTCACTGCTCCCTCTCATGGTACTTAGGACTCCAAAGTCCTCGTGTTTCTAGGTAACAGCAAATAAGGTGAAAGCTTCTTTTTTTTTCCTTCTAAAAAAAAACGAATTCAGAAACCCTCGGGCCACGGGGATTTGTTTTGTTGGAAAGAGCAGCTCAGCGAAGGAAGTCCTGCTGCATATCTTCAAACCTCATTCCAACCTGACTGATCATCAGCACAGCAGAAAGGTGAGCTTTCACTTTTATTACATGAAAAAATAATTGCATTTTTTTGTAAATTGCCAGTAAACTATACATTGCAGCCAATGATATGTATTATTATGATTATATGTATTTGTTGGTGGTCTGGCTATATATTTATATTTTAAGGTAAACTGAAGCACAATATTAATCAATTAAATAACTATGTATCAAAACTCAAACTAGTGCTGTCAAACAAATATTTTTTTAATCAGATTAATCACACTTTTACATGCCCAATGATATGATACAAATGCAATTTGACATCCATCCATCCATTTTCTACCGCTTGTCCCTTTCGGGGCCGCGGGGGGTGCTGGAACCTATCTCAGCCGTAACATTAAATGTTTTTCTTGAATGCACTTCATTTATTTGCTCAAAACTTGGTAACCTTTTAGGTAACCATCTGCTTCTAAGGCGAAGGAGCATTTACGGTCAAAATTAATTGTGTGATTAACCTCACGATTAATGCGATTATTTTTGTAGTTAATCACATGCCTGAACTGTTTTGTTTTTTTATCTGGATGGGGTTTTTTTCACCACTATTGCCAAAACATTAGAAACACCTGCAAAATGTAATAATTCAGTCAAGAACTGCATTAAATTGGAAAAATATGTTTATTGTTGTGGTGCGTAATATTACTGCAAGGTGTTAATGATAATGTTGTTTTAGGGCGGTCAGAAATAGCAAGTAAACATGCCAATGACCCTGGTGATCTGCATCAATTTAAGGAACGTGTCATCAAAGAGTAAAAATGTATTTCTTTCAATATCTATCATAACAAATAGGGTAATACTAAAAAAATGGATAGATATTGATAGTCCAACTCATACTGACTGGTATACACAAGCTATTGAAATGATATCAGTAGAAAAAACTGCATTTAGTTTAGATAATAATGAGTCATATATTTTGGAATATGGAATCCATTATTTAAATTTGTTTTAACTATTAAATGAACCAAAAATATGACTTATTTTACTTTGTAGGAAAATATTGGACACAATGTGTTGTCAAGCTTATGAGATGCATGTGACACAATTGTTCTTTTTTTTTTATAAATGGCTGTGATGATAATGTCAACGAGGGATTTCTAATCCCTGCTATGTTGAAATTATTATTAATATTGATACTGTTGGATTGTTTTGTGTCATGTTTGTGTGTCCTCTCAATTGCTCTGTTGATTGCTATTCTGAATGTTGCTGGGCCGGGTTTGGTTTTTGAATTGAAATTGTATAATTATGGTATTATTGTGTATTAATTTGTTGGATTAATAAAAAAATAAATACATTTAAAAAAAAAAAAAGCAAGTTAACTCATGTGACCAATCACAAAATATTATCACATCATCACATAATCATGTATGGTTGCAGATTATTCACGCACTTTATTTTGCGTGCACATAAGCTAACCTAACTTAACCTAAATCGCGCACGGTCACCTTTAAGGTTGTTATAAGGTCAGAGATCAGGTCAAAGCAAAGATGAGTGAGCAGACTGACTGGCGTACTCACAAATTTGACTTTAAAATAAAACTGACAGGACTTGAGGTAAAACTGTTACCAAGTTTTGAGAATTTTGTGAATTCAAGGAAAACATTTAAAAAAAAAAAGCTCCTCGATGACACTCTGACAATAAAATGTGTGTCAAATATCATGCCCTTTTTTAAAAGTTAATCAAACTAATTTACAATTAATCTCAATTCAAAAGTGTAATTCATCTGATTAAAAATATTTATTTGACATTACATATTTTTTAAGCAATTTAAATATGAGAAGCAGCTGTCAGTATGGTGTAGTGCAGTTATACACTACTGCAAACTACAAGCACAATAATAATAGACGTGGTGTTTACATTTGCAGGATTAATCAGAATGAAGCATTATTATTAGGGATGTCCGATAATATCGGACTGACGATATTATCGGCCGATAAATGCTTTAAAATGTAATATCGGAAATTATCGGTATTGGTTTCAAAATGATCTGTATCGGTTTCAAAAAGTAAAATTCATGACTTTTTAAAACGCCGCTGTGTACACGGACGTAGGGAGAAGTACAGAGCGCCAATAAATCTTAAAGGCACTGCCTTTGCGTGCCGGCCCAGTCACATAATATCTACGGCTTTTCACACACACAAGTGAATGCAAGGCATACTTGGTCAACAGCCATACAGGTCACACTGAGGGTGGCCGTATAAACAACTTTAACACTGTTACAAATAGGCGCCACACTGTGAACCCACACCAAACAAGAATGACAAACACATTTCGGGAGAACATCCGCACTGTAACCCAACATAAACACAACAGAACAAATACCCAGAACCCCTTGCAGCACTAACTCTTCCGGGACGCTACAATATACACCCCCCGCTACCCCCTACACCCCGCACCTTAACCTCCTCATGCTCTCTCAGGGAGAGCATGTCCCAAATTCCAAGCTGCTGTTTTGAGGCATGTTAAAAAAAAAAAAAAGCACTTTGTGACTTCAATAATAAATATGGCAGTGCCATGTTGGCACTTTTTTCCATAACTTGAGTTGAAGTTGTTCTCTTATTTTGGAAAACCTTGTTACTTTGTTTAATGCATCCAGCGGGGCACCACAACAAAATTAGGCATAATGTGTTAATTCCACAACTGTATATATTGGTATCGGTTGATATCGGTATCGGTAATTAAGAGTTGGACAATATCGGAATATCGGATATCGTCAAAAAAGCCATTATTGGACATCTCTAATTATTATCTTTTTAAAGACAGTTTAGTAGATGTAGATTTTATAGTAGCACAGTGAAGGTCCTAAAATGTGTGTGTGTGTGTGTGTGTGTGTGTGTGTGCGTGTGTGTGTGTGTGTGTGTGTGTGTGTGTGTGTGTGTGTGTGTGTGTGTGTGTGTGTGTGTGTGTGTGTGTATAGGCCATGTTGCTGCCAGAAGTGCTCACCATGGGCTACACCGTAACTGAGCCAGTGTCGGACTGTGTTGCTGTGCTGCTAGTACTTGTCCTGTTGCTGCTCCTCACCGCCTGGGAGCGAAGACACTGGTCACAAATACCAGGTATTGCAACTCACACTACAACCGAGTCTTTGAACACAACACTAGATCCCTTCATTTGCCATCAATTTGAATTATTCATCTCTCCAGCTCATTTTCCACATCCAAATCAGTACAAAGAGTTTGAGGAAGGTTGCCAATGCATAAAGATGGTGTCTGCTAAGATGGTGTCTGCTAAGATGGTGTCTGCTAAGATGGTGTCTGCTATGATGGTGTCTGCTAAGATGGTGTCTGCTAAGATGGTGTCTGCTAAGATGGTGTCTGCTAAGATGGGTTTGGTTTGGAAGAACTTGAACTCCTTTAAACATCTCTAGGCCTTCTCTCAGTGACCTCTGACCTCATCAATGTTTTTCTAGATGCAAAAAGGCTCCTAAATCGAACTACTACAAGTTTTGTTGTGTGAATGCTTTGGAGCATTCACACAACAAAACTTGGTTTTGCTACACCAAAATGAATCGACTTATTGTTCAACTTCTTTCAACTACAACTTCAACTTCTTCTCCAGATTTTGGCACGCTCTACCTTCCACATTTTTCACCCGAGTCAAACCTTTCTAACTTCAAACTGTTCAGCCTATTCGGGAATCGCCCGCTTTCCCTTGAAAAATTCCAAAAATTCCCAGATTTCCAGGTTCTCCGGGACATTTTTCCCAATCAAAATGAATTGGCCATTTTTCAAACTTACACCATTTCCACATTTTTCAACATATTCATACCATTCCACCTTCAACACATTCCACCATCCTGGAAATTCAAACTTCCCTTTTTTCAAGTTCTAAACAATTCCAGGATTTTCCAGAATTCCAGTTTTTCTCCAGATTTTGGCACGCTCTACCTTGCACATTTTTCACCCGAGTCAAACCTTTCTAACTTCAAACTGTTCAGCCTATTCGGGAATCGCCCGCTTTCCCTTGAAAAATTCCAAAAATTCCCAGATTTCCAGGTTCTACGGGACATTTTTCCCAATCAAAATGAATTGGCCATTTTTCAAACTTACACCATTTCCACATTTTTCAACATATTCATACCATTCCACCTTCAACACATTCCACCATCCTGGAAATTCAAACTTCCCTTTTTCCAAGTTCTAAACAATTCCAGGATTTTCCAGAATTCCAGTTTTTCTCCAGATTTTGGCACGCTCTACCTTGCACATTTTTCACCCGAGTCAAACCTTTCTAACTTCAAACTGTTCAGCCTATTCGGGAATCGCCCGCTTTCCCTTGAAAAATTCCAAAAATTCCCAGATTTCCAGGTTCTACGGGACATTTTTCCCAATCAAAATGAATTGGCCATTTTTCAAACTTACACCATTTCCACATTTTTCAACATATTCATACCATTCCACCTTCAACACATTCCACCATCCTGGAAATTCAAACTTCCCTTTTTCCAAGTTCTAAACAATTCCAGGATTTTCCAGAATTCCAGTTTTTCCAAAGCCCTATTTCCAGGCAACTACTCCTCCCACATTTTTCAACTTCCTTCAACCGTCAAAACATTCCTCTTTAGCAGGACAAAAAACTAAGTGGTTTTTTGAACTGGAAAAATTCCCAATTTTCCAGAATACCATTTCTCAATTCAACATGTTACTACTTCAACATTTCTCGACTGATTTGAAACATTTCAACACCAACCATTTCAACTCATTCAGACCATTCAAGTTTCCAAAAAAGACCAAAAAAATTCCAGATTTTCCCAAAATTCCCTAATGCCATTTACTACTTCAACATTTCTTGACCGAGTTAAACTATTCCAACACCAACCAATTCAGCTCATTCAGGACATTCATTTTCCAAAAAAATCCTGCTTTTCCCCAAATTCTCAAATTTCCAGGAAGTTCCTATTGAAAGGAATGGTACATTTTTCCAAGTTGCACAATTCCCACATTTTCCAACCTATTCAAACACATTCCACTCATCCTGGACGTTCAAACTAACACTTTCCCAAGTTCCAAACCAAATTCCGATTTTCCTGGAAATTCAAACTCTTCAACATTCAAACCATTTCAGGGTTTAAACGATTTCAACTAAGTGGCCTAGTGGTTAGAGTGTCCGCCCTGAGATGGGTAGGTTGTGAGTTCTAACCCCGGCCGAGTCACACCAAACACCATAAAAATGGGACCCATTACCTCCCTGCTTGGCACTCAGCATCAAGGGTTGGAATTGGGGGTTAAATCACCAAAAATGATTCCCGGGCGCAGCCACCGCTGCTGCTCACTGCTCCCCTCACCTCCCAGGGGGTGATCAAGGGTGATGGGTCAAATGCAGAGAATAATTTCGCCACACCTAGTGTGTGTGTGGCAATCATTGGTACTTGAACTTTAAACCATTTCTACATTCATCCTATGTTTCATTAGTATTTCAGTCAGCGTCAGCTCTTCAACATTCAAACTATTATTACATTTATACTACATTCTGTCAGCATTTCAGTTCAACTTCAGCATTGGAGCATTCCTTCAGGAATTGCCTCATCTGGTATATAGTATAATATATCATATATTCCAGGTCCGTCCTTCTTAGCAGGACTAGGTCCAATCGTCTCCTACGCCAGGTTTATCTGGACTGGCATAGGAACAGCAAGCAGCTACTACAACAACAAATATGGCAACATTGTGAGAGTGTGGATCGGCGGTGAGGAGACTCTCATCATCAGCAGGCAAGTTTGGAGAGCGTTTCATTTTTTGTAGAACTGAACCATGATTTGGAATCCAACATTATCCAAGTGGGCCTTTTTTTGCAGGTCCTCCGCAATATATCATGTTCTGAGGAGCGCCAACTATATCGCCCGATTTGGGAACAAAAAGGGACTGGAGTGTATTGGAATGAAAGGGAGGGGGATTATTTTTAACAGCGACGTGGAACTCTGGAGAAAAGTCAGGACTTATTTCTCCAAAGGTGAGCAATTATACATCTAACAAAGAATAAATCAGAATATGTTCTACTGGAAAGTGTCTTCTGCAGTGTACCTTTGTTTTTGCTCTATTTTATTTGTCCGTTACACATTTGGGGGGTGGGACTGCCCTGTTATTAAAAATTGCAGAGTACCGTCATTTCCGGACTATAAGCCGCACCTGACTATAAGCCGCACTAGCTAAATTTAGGGGAAAATACAAATTGCTCCATATATAAGCCGCACCCGACTATTA